>NC_056744.1:745155096-745157596 GCF_019279795.1 Protopterus annectens
AGCATTTCCATAAGGAGGCATGCCTGAATGCACTTGTGTGATTCTGTAGAGCCCTTCAAGTCTCTGTTTGTCAGTGCACCCTTTGACGGCTCTTCCCTTTTTGGCCCAATTGTTAGATACACTTTAACTAGATGTGAGAAGGATGGGAAAACCCTTTCTGCCATAGGAGTATGTTTTTCCACTCCTCAGAAGTTCCTTTTCTATGAACCAACAAGGAGCAGGTAAAATGTGGTTCAGGAAGTCCAAAGGGTCTTTCCAGACTACACCCGGTGAAAGTTTCCCGAGATGCAGAGGGGGGAATAGCAATGGAAGACACCGCCCTCGCAGCAGAGGTGGCCTGCAACATCAGGGTTCCTGAGATTCCTTCTTCGGGAGACCTTTTCAGCAGTTCTGAAGGGAGGCCCAATTGTCCACCTCAGGAGGCAATTGGGGGATGTTTATCCCTAAAAGACTGGCAACAAATCACCCGATACCTGAGGGCACAGAATCATTTCCAGAGGCTATACAATTCCCTTTTCTCTTCCTCATCCCTGTTCAGACAGATTCCCTGATGTTCCATCCAGTCAGAGGAACAGGCAGTCATTCAAATTTAAAAGCTGCTAGTAAAAAGAGTAATCCAAGAAGTCCCACCAAACCAAATAGTATCTGGATTTTACTCAAGATTCTTTTTGTGTCAAAAAAGACGGGACTGAAGACCAATTTTGGATCTCAGCATACTGAACAAATCTGTTTGAAAAAAACAAATTTGAGATGGTCATCGTTCAGTCCATTCTTACGTGTTTAGGAAAGGATGACTAGATATGCTCTACAGATCTTCAGGATGCGTACTACCATATAAAGATGGACAGACATTCTAGAAGGTTCCTTTGCTTCTGTCTGGGAGCCAGTCATTACCAATTCAGAATTCTGCCCTTTAGTCTCACCACAGCCCCCAGGATATTCACCAAATGCATGGCAATGGTAGCAGCTTACTTAAGACAGCAAGGATTCCGGGTGTTTCTGTACTTAAACGACTGTCTCATTTCCGCTACTACCAGGCAACTTCTACTGACAGCAAAACAAAAAGTTCTACAGTTATGTGACCAACTAGGCATCAAAATTAACGTTGACAAATCCTTGCTGGAACCCACACAAAGTCTAACCTTTATAGGAGCGTTGTTAGACACAAAAACCTCCATTGCCTCATTCCCTCTGTCTCGATTAGAAACTGTCCAGACTCAAGTCCATACTCTGCTGCAAAGAAAGAGAGCTTCTGCACAACTAGTGCTTCAAGCATTAGGCTTAGTGGCATCCACCATAACTCTTGTTCTCCTACCCAGATTTCACATGAGAATATTCCAATGGTTACTTGCGGTACAATGGTCAGTCCATCAGCATCCCCTATCAATGCCAATATTAATCACTGACATATGCAGAAGAGATCTTCTATGGTGGATTCGTTCAAGCCAAGTTCAATGAGGCCGCCAATTTATTTCCCCTCAGCTCAAGACCACAATGATGACAGATGCCTCTCAGCTTGAGTGGGGGGGGGGGGTATTGCCAGGGGAAAGACAGTCCAAGGCACTTGGTCCCCAACAGAGGTGAATCTGTGCATAAATATTCTAGAGATGAGAGCAGTGCTATTGGTGTTGTGAGCATTTCAGGACTCTCCATCTCTAGGAATGATTGTGATTCAGGCAGGCAACATGTCAGTGGCCTGGTACATCAAAAACAGGGGGAAACCAGATCTTATCCCTTATAACGAGAAACCCTGAGAGTATAGCATTGGGCAATCTCATCCAACTGCTTTCTGATCACAATGCATATTGTGGGGGAGTCCAGTGTGATAGACAAACTGAGCAGGTGCATCCTTCTATCTCATGAGTGGTCCCTCAATTCAAAGTATTGGAAAGGATTTTCCAAGTATGGGGCTAGCCTTGCTGTGACCTTTTTGCCTCCCCTCTGAACAACAAGTGCAGCAGCTACTTTGCCCTCATCCCCCCAGATGGGGAATTACCAAGGGACACTCTTCTACACAGTTGGCCATCCCGTCTTCTTTACACCTTTCCTCTGACCCCTCTAATTCACAAATTTCTACAGAAAGCAGCCAAGTTGAAGAGCAAAATCATTGCCTCCTTTTGGCCTTGGCATATATAGTTCCCCTTCATATGGCATCACCTAGTTTGAAGACCATGGATTCTGGATCCAATTCCGGACCTCCTGTCACTTTCGATGGGCATCAGTAACCCAGACATTACAACTCTCAAGCTGACAGCTTGGTATCTCCAGTTCCATTAGTAACCAGGCATGATATGCTTTATTCCTCAGTTAAACACTTACTTTTGGCATCTCATAAACCATGTACTCGCAAAGTTTACACGAGTATGTGGAAGAGATTCATGGGCCTCCCTACATCACCTTGACCCTTTTTCAGCACCAATCTATGAAATTCTTCCCTTCCTAGCCTTTATTTTCAGTGATGGTGCTTCAGCTTCTACGATTAAAGTTCAACTGGCAGCCA
>NC_056744.1:745475096-745605096 GCF_019279795.1 Protopterus annectens
CCTCTTAAAATGTGTGGATTTCTAACAAATTAGTGAGAATTAATTCACTAAATAATGATAGATGTTTAAGTTTCAGTCTTCCTAGCTTTCAGGAAGCTCACGGTAACACATTTTATTCTACAAACTTTTCTAAGATTATACAAGCAAGGTTTAGAATGTGTCCCTGCTTTTGGGCCTTTGTCTTCCCCCCAATAAATTTTGGCTTTTTCCTGGTTTCTTGTGCGGCATAGTTCTTAAGGGAATGAGAAGAAAGGATGGTGCAGTGGTAGCATTGTTGCCTCACAGCAAAATGTTCTCCAATTCAATTCTTGGCTGGGGTGCCTTCTGTGCGGAGTCTGCATGTCCTCCGTGCATTTGTGTGGGTTTCCTCTGGGTGCTCTAGTTTTCTCGCATGTCTCAAATGTATACGTCTAAAGCATATCTCCCTGGGCCTCTGCTGAAAATTGGCTTTGTCCCAAGTTGAACTTTCCTGGTAAATGAATGTTAAATAAATAAAAAGTTTACTGTTGCTTATGCCAAGTCTGTTTGTGTTAGTAGCACAACAGGTAGAATACTTGCTTTTGATGCAGAAGGCTGTGGGTTCTACTCCCACAGTATGTAGATGGATTGCTGATACTGTACATTTGTTGTGTTGTACTTTAAAGGGGGTGGATGCTGCAGTCCTGAGAATTCTCTCTTTGGTGGAGATACCTAGTAACTATGAACCTGTTATCAGTTTGCTTTCCATTCCCTATTGCAATATTACTAGCCTATCATTTTTTTTTAATGTAACATAGGCAATTTATTCCTCAAGGGTAATGCAGTATTTGTAGATGAAACAATGAAATATAAACTTGTTTGCTAGCAGCAACCTCTTCATTAGTTACAGATCTCTTTAATGTGGAATTATTTAGATTACTTTTACTTCTGCAGATTTTGTGCATATTTACTGATACTGGTGGATTGTAGAAGTTATATGATGGAAATGCTCTGAACTGGACAGTTTTGTTATTGGTTCATGCATTTTGTTTAATTTTTTTACTGGAAAATGTTCAAAACAATAATTTTAAAATGCGCTCTAATAAGTATGCTGTATTATACAAGGAATATAATGTAATACAATCTGGAAGATGTTATGCTTTATGTGCAAGGGGCCTATGATTTGTAAATAGCCCAAAGGTAATCTTTATCTGCCACTTGCCAGATGGATTTTCTTTGAATGTGGGTTTCAATGCAGTTTCAATGAATGTGAGTTTACTTTCAAGGGCAGAGAAGTTTTAATGCTAAGTCTATTTTCATTATGAGACTGTATTGCTTTGTTTAGCAGATGTCTATTAGTGTTTGTGCTATAAAATGTAAAATTAAAGTTTTAAATGAAATCCAAATTATTGTAGAAGTAAAGCAGTATGCACATTCCAGTGTTTATGGTAAATGGGGCAAAATAACCAAGTAATGGGACATTTGAATGGCTGCAGGAGGGAAGGCTGTGTATGGGGGGCCCCATTCGACCATGATATTTTGAGGGGGGAAGGGCGGCAAACTCGAATACAGCCCCTGGTGGCACAAACTCTAGCTATGGCATTGATCAGTAGGCCATGGAGAGTGACTTTTGGAGGTCCTAGGAAACTATACTATTCTTTTGCTAAGATTAGAATATTGCATACCATTAAATGCCCTGCTTTTACCACAAAACCCACATACTGCAGGTCAGCAAAAACAAAATCCTAAGGTTAATCTTTTCCCTTCCCACTGAATATCATTGCTACACATTTAAAAAAATGGTTACCATTTACTGCAGGGTTTGGGCCTGGGCCATATTTTGGTTGTCTGTTCTTCAGTTTGCATTTGAAAGTTGGTATCCCACAATTCACTGGGGTGAGTGGGGTTACATAATTATGTATGCAAATTTTATATTAACCGACATACAGATTTGTACCTATTTTTCATGGGCCTTTATCCAGATTTTTGATATTTCCAGGTTGAGAGGTATGATCATGCAGTATGGTAGGTGATAGTTAATTTCCTACTTTCTTAACAACAGTGCAATGGCTTTAAGTAATCTTGAGCAGAATTCTCTTGTTTCTGCTTAGTAAGATTATTAAATTGTGTTTTCCATTCCTGCATCCATCTTTCCTTGGGTGATGGTGGGCAGCTCACACACATTCTAAAATTATGCTTTTCCACCCTGCTTTTCTCCCCATCAAGCATACGCACAATAGATGTTAAACTGGAAATCCATCTACCAAGAAGACAATATATTCTCCTGTATCATGCTTCGACAGAGTTTTGTGTGCAGGGCAACATTACATTGTTTAATATACAGACATTCCAGAATGTAATTGAAAATAATGGCAAAAAGCGAGCTAAAAATGCACTTCTTGTTAAAAATTTACGCTGCTTAACCAGAATGTACCAGTCCTCGAAGTATTTTAATAAATCTTTGCCCTTAGAAGGAAAAGTGAGCCTTAAGTTGTTGACTGTATCTTTCACATTTAATTCATGCATAAAAGCTAATGCTGCAGACATTTTTAATGCCATATGAAACTTGATAAATATTCAGTAGAATGGAGCTAGCCTTAGGTTTTGCGCCTTCCACCAAAGATTTTGAATAAAATGAAACATGCAGCCCTTTGGAACAGCACTATTGATGTTGAACTTTATATTTTTCATAGCTGCAGTTTCAAAATCAGTAAGTACATATTGCACACTAGTTGCAGAGAACAAAGCAATTGAAATACATACTGTCATAGGTAGTTATACACTGTTATGAGATCTCATATTCATTAGGCAATACACTAATGGTATAGTATTCATTGCGCTACAGTAGTGAACAAAGGATGAATGATATATAATGGATGGCAAACATTCCTCATAGTGAGGAAAGTCCAATCCACTGTCCAGACAGTAGCATGGAAATAGAACATGGTTACCACTACTGCTGTCAGATATTTCCCTGTGCAGGAATGTACCCTCATAAAGTGGGAAGTCTTCTTTCACTACACTGTCAAGTGACACCTCCTGTCCTACACTCCTAATAAAGTTTTTTCAATGGACATTGTTTATCTACTGAGCATGGCTTTGCAACTATGAAAAGCCACACTACTTTCTAATGATGTACTTTCTAAGACATCTTCAAATAATATGTAAGGGGTTGCTCCTTGATGATGCTGCCCTTCTTTTTAAATCAGTACAGGTAATGTACCTTTGCACATTGATGGCATTGCTGGTATGGTGGTAAGTGGTATATTTTTTCAATTCCTTACCAAATGCTGTTGTCTGTGTCAACTGCCCAACCATACAATGTTCAGTGAGTTTGAATCAACATGACCAGTACTTCCTTTTCTTATTTTTACACTCTAAGTTCTACATGTATCCTTCAGCCAAGAATACCTCCTTCCATTTCTGTGACAGAGAAGTTTCATACATATTGCCAATGTTCACCGGGCAACATTTTGTCATATGCACTATTGCTGCACTGTATTAGAAGACATAAGAGGCAACATGCTGACTTCTAAGTATTTATACATTGTGGATCAATATTATGAATTTGTGATAAGTTAACCTTTATGGTAGAAACTATCCGAAACTTTATATTATGATTAGATGATGATATAATACAGACCCATACATATATCTATATCTATACATGTATATATATATATATATATATATATATATATACATGTAAGATACATCAGTTCAATCTATGTAAAACCATATACAATTTATTCAGACTGTACCCTCCTTAATCCTAAGTCAATGTGGAAGTCCCAAACTGAGATAAATATTTTTTTCAGACTTCATACAATGATTCAGTGATGTCCGTTTAGTTACAACATTATTGTTTGCACTGACATTTTCTTCTGGATTTTGCAAGATATGTATATGACTGCAGTCAAAGCAGATTTTGAGTTAAATTTTGTTAGTTTGTTGTTCTACCTTCCCTTTCTTATCATTACATACTCTGCATTAACTGCTTGTGAACTGACCATGTTGGATAATATCATTCTTACTACCCACTCCACCCCCATATCACCCTGCAACTGACTGTCAGTAATATATTTTAGCCTATCCATTGGCTTTTTGTTGTAGTAGCATATTTTGTTTTTGACTGCATTTTTAATAAACTCTTGTGTTTTTCTGCACAGAAGAGGCTCGTGCCTTTATCAATGTTTAATATGAGGTAATATTCACACAAGTTTTTTTATATTTAAATCTGATGTTGTCACTCTTCACATAGTCCTTGACAGTGGGTTTGGTTCCGAACCATTGGAACTGACTCATCTATTTTCCAACTCACGCACACCAAAAAAACTCTCAAGCTCAGCTGTACCCACAATGCTCTTCACCAAAATACCTCAGATTTCATTTGCCGCTTCAGAGTGCCAGACACATCTCTCATGCAAAACAGTTTTTTCTTGTAAGTTTCATGCTTCTTACATTTTTACATATATATATATATATATATATATATATATATGTGTGTGTGTATATATATTTATATATTTTGTTCTGCTTACTGTAGTTTTAGTTAGTTCTTCTACCTGCTCCTTTCTGTTAGAGTTCAACCTGCTTTTCCTTTTTCTTTGCCTTTTGGTAGCTTGAGGTACCATCGTTAGTACATTTTCTACTTACTTTCTGGTATTTCTGCTGTACTATTGTTGGTACTTCACTTTCCCCTTGTCTCCAAAAAAATAAGTATATATACTTATATTTAGTTTCTAGGATAGTTACTATCTGTTTGTATAGTTTTCTTTCCTCAGTCTTTTCTTGTGTGTGTGTGTGTGTGTGTGTGTGTGTGTGTGTGTGTGTGTGTGTGTGTGTGTGTGTTCATTCCATGTAATGGCGGACAGGTCAGGTAAAGACACCTCGGGGTTTAAGAGGTGCCTTAAGTGCGATAGGAAGTCGCCCGAGTTTGAAGAATCTTTGTTAGGGTCCAGAGCAGAGAATTCTTCGCCATCTTTTTCTTCTTCCTCCAGTCAGAGGGAGAAATCTAAAAAGTGACATCACCTGGTTCCATCTGTATCCTTGAACCTCCTTCAGAAACGGCTAAGTCATCTCCGGTTCTGACAGTTCCTTTGGAACCGAAAACTAAGTCTACACAACCTTCATGATTGTGGGTGCTGGCTTCTACACTGAGTTCCTCAGCGCTGTCCTCTTCACCAGTCTCCATCTTGACACCCAGACCTAAGGAACCAAAGGGATTACTGCCTACCACCTTTCCGTGTACCCGGTATTCCCCTTCGGTAGATCCCTTTTCGGATCACCTTCCAAGCCCTTTCTTGGAGAGGCTTCCTCCCAGGTCTCCCTCCAATTCCTCGGGCTGATCCACCAAGAGCCTTTCAGAGTAGAATATTATGAGGTTGGTGGACCAGCTCCTTGCGACAAGGGGATTGCCATCAGCTTCGGTTCCTAGCATCATTGCTGCAGGAACCGTGTCCAAGTCCACCCCAACTTTTCTTCTTCCTCCCAGCTCCCATTCAGCTTCAGTGCCAGTTAGAGCTCCTTTTCTGGCACCAATACCTACCTTGAGTACTTCAGGTGTTTTTGACCTGGAGATCTCCCAGGGTTGTAGTTTCAATGCAGGTCTAGTGGGATGGCTACATCTTCAGCTGTTTTGGAGCCGTCCATACCACTTGGTGCCTCTGCTTTCATAAGTTCAGCCTCAGAGGGGGCTTCCTCAGTGCAGGGTGGGACCACAGGTCCCAATGAGTTATTTTCAGTTCCTGTCTACCATCCCTGTATGGGGAGGCCTGCTTTCCAGGCCATAGAGAGGGTATTGTCCATTGTGGTCAGTCAATCATTGCCTACCTCATCGACATCTGATCCTTCCCCTCGACCGGAGCTTCCACCAACCTCTTCCCTGGGACAGAGGGCACAGGAGACTGAAGATCTAATCACTGTGATTATATCCTCTTCGGATACCTCTCCTGAGCACTCCACTAAAGAGGTTCCTGTGAAGGGAAAGTGCAAGAGGAAGCACTTGGACTCCCCTGAGGAGTTATTCACAGAAGATACTGATTTTGATGAAGGGGAAGTTTCTCCCAAGTCTATCCCCTGATGATGTTTCCTTCAGGGACATCCTAGAGATCCTGAAACAGAGGAGTGACTGGACTTCCACCCAACCTTCCTCAGAGGAATCAGTATATCTTGAGGCCCTTTGTGCTCAACCCTCCTCCTCTTGGATTTCTCCACCCGCTGATGATCTTGTGAAACTGATTGCTCAGCAGGCATGGAAGTCATCTGATGATATCGATCCAATCCCTAAGAGACCAGACTGTATATTGTCAGCACCTAAGGACCAACCACACTGGGCTGAATGGATTCCTGTAGACACCATGGTGGTAGCGGCAGCCACTAAGAAGGAACTTTCCTGATGAAAGTCCCTCTATCCATCCCCCTAATAGAGAGTCTAGGGCTAAGGATAGCTTTGGAAAGTGCATGTACGTTTCATCGACCTTCACCCTTAGGTCCTTGAATTACATGATACACTTCACCAGATTGCAGAGGGATCTGATAAAAGAACTTTCAGATACTTTGTCAGGAGGAGTAGCTGAAAGAGTTCGAGACAAAGTGACTTTTCAGCTCGCAACCGAAGAGTCATTATCCAACTCATCCATGAGGCTAATTGCACATGCTGCTGAAGGGCTGACAAGAGCTGCAGGTTCAGGTGTAGCCATCAATAGACACGCCTGGATGTGCTTGCATGAGTTCATGGAGCCATTTAAGTCTTATTTCATCAATGCTGCATTTGATGGAACATTCCTGTTTGGTCCCAAAATCAGAGAGACTCTAGCCAGATGTGAGAAAGATAGAAATACTCTTTCTGCCATAGGCATATGCTTTTGCACTTCCCAGCGGCATTACTGTAGGAACCAATGGAGTGGGAGGCTAAGGCTTAAAAAGTCCAAAGGGCCTTTCCAAGACTCACATGGCATTGACTCCTCCCAAGGCAGAGGGGGAGGGAATAATGGAAGATGCCAAGGAAGAGGCAGAGGTGGCCTGCAAAATCAGGGTTCCAGAGATTCTTTCTCTGGGAATTCCTATCAGCGTTCCTGAAAGGAAGCCCGATTTCCATCTTCTAGAGACAGTCGGGGTGGGGAATATCCCTGCACCAACATACCTGGCAAAAGAAAATTAACGACTTTCTAGTACAGTGGATTATAACCAGAGGTTACAATGTCCACTTTCTAGTCCAACCAAAGGCTACAGCTAAAATCCTGGATGTCCCACCCAGTCAGAGGGAGGCAGCAGTCCTAGAAATTCAAAGACTGCTCGACAACAGAGTCATCCAAACAGTCCCACAAGACCAAATAGGATCCGGAATTTACTCAAGATTCTTTTTAGTGCCAGCGAAAACAGGGGACTGGAGGCCAATCCTAGATCTCAGCAGGTTGAACAGATCTGTTCAACAGACCACATTTCAGATGGTCTCGGTTCAGTCACTTCCTCCCTTTTTTGGGAAAAGACGATTGGATGTGCTGTATAGATCTTCAGGATGCGTATTACCATATCAAGATGGACAAATGGTCCAGAAGATATATGCACTTCTGGCTGGGAGCCAGTCATGATCAGTTCAGAGCACTGCTCTTTGGTCTCACCGCAGCCCCCAGGGTGTTCACCAAATGCATGGCAGCAGTTGCAGCTCATCTCAGACTGCAAGGATTCCAGGTGTTTCCATTTCAAGACGACTAGCTCCTCACTGCTCCCAGCAGGTGTCTCCTCGAAGAGCCTTGAGACTATACTCTGCAGCTCTGTTCTGACCTAGGCATTACGGTAAATTATGAAAAATCCAAGTTGGAGCCCTTCCAGCAGATAGAGTTCATCGGAGCAAACATAAACACAATCACGAGCATCACATCCCTACCCACAGGAAAACTTCAAAGAATAAAATGGCAAGTCAGACAAATTGTTCACAACAACAAAGTACAAGCAAGACTTCTTCTACAATCTCTAGGATCTTTGGCAGCTTCAGTCACTCTAGTTCCACTGGCAAGATATCATGTGAGAATCCTTCAGTGGTTTCTAGCATCTCAGTGGTCGATGTTACACCATACAATGTCTCATTTGATCACAATTACCGATCACTGCAAACAGCATCTTCAGTGGTGGCTACACTCTAATGAAATTCTGATGGGCCATCCCTTTATTCCTCCTCAACACCAAGCCATAGTGACCATGGGCATGTCCCAGATAGGGTGGGGGTGGGGGGGCATTATCTGGGACAGACAGTCAAAGGCACTTGGTCCCATCTAGAGGCCAAGCTGCATATCAACATTCTAGAGATGAAGGCAATGCTGTTAGCATTGCAAGCATTCCACCCAACCATCCCCTCAGGGACAACTACAATCCAAACAGACAACATGACAGTAGTCTGGTATATCAACAAGCAAGGGGGAACCAGATTCTACCCTCTCTGTCGGAAAGCTCTCAGAGTTGGCAGTGGGTGATTTCATCTGACCATTTTCTCGTTGCAATGCACATTCTAGGGAGCTCCATCATGACTCTGGACAAATTGAGCAGGAGTATTCTAATTCCTCACAAGTGGTCTCTCAGTCTGTCTGTGGCAGAAAAGATACTCCGTCAATGGGGCCAGCCTTGCTGTGACCTATTTGCCTCCCCTCGCAATAACAAATGCAGCAGCTACTTTGCCCCTGATCCCCCCTCCAGGGGAGTCACCGAGAGATGCTCTTCTTCACAATTGTTTGCCCGGTCTACTCTCTGATCCCTGTTATACCCCAGTTACTGAAGAAAGCCATCAGGTTGAAGATCAAGATAATCCTCATTGCCCCATTCTGACCTTCACAAATCCGGTTTCCCTTTCTTTGGCCTCACCTAGTTTGGAAACCCTTAAGTCTGGATCCGACTCCAGACATGTTGTTCCTTCCAGATGGAATGGTTCACCCAAATCTGCAAATCCTTAAGGTCACTGCATGGTTTCTCTAATTTCCATAATTGTCAGGCATTCCTCTCTTAGTTTCCCAACTCAGTGAATCATTTTGGCTAGTCACAAATCCTCCACAAGAAAATTGTACCTCAGCAAATGGCACAAATTCTGTCTGTGGATGTCTAAATTTAATACTGATCCATATTAACTCCAGTTGATAAGGTTCTAGACTTCTTGTCAATGCTTTTTGAAGCAGGAGCTTAAGCATCTACCATTCGAGTGCATCTAGCTGCAATCTCCAATTTCCATTTCTGTATCAATGGCTCCTCTTTGAAGTCCCATAAACTCTGCAAAGCCTTTTTGAAGTGTTGCATGATGCTCACACCCCCATATAAGGAGCCTTCAGCTCCTTGGGGCCTAAATTTAGTCCTCCAATCACTAGTTTATCCCTGTTTGAACCTTCAGACAAATGCAAGCTAAAATTTCTCTCTTGGAAAACATTGTTCCTGATGGCCGTAACTTCAGCCAGAAAAATGTCAGAGATTCAAGTTTTATCATGTAAACTTCCTTATATAATATTTCATAAAGACAGGGTGTTTGAGTACTAATCATTCCTTTCTGTCCAGTGTGGTTTCAGAATCCAACCTTAACCAAACTATTCAACATCCAGTTTTCTTCCCCAATTATACTAACAAAAGTGAATATTATCTCCATTTATCAGATGTTCATAGACAACTCCGCTTCTGTTTACACAGGATAACAGCATTCAGAAGATCAGATCAATTGTTTATTTCCTTGTCTTCAGTGGCAAAAGGGAAACTTGTGTCCAGAATTACTCTAGCTAACTGGATCAAGGACTGTATTACCTTTGTCTATAACAAAAGCAATTTACCACTACAAAGGGCAGTAAAGGCAGACTTCACCAGAGTAGTAGCCACATCTGTAGTATTTTATTCCAAAGTTTCCTTGGATGGCATTTGTGCAGCAGCATCTTGGGCTTCTCCACATACCTTTGTTACTCATTACAAACTGGATATGGTCTCTAAGGGAAGGGTATCCTTTGGCTCGATGGTCCTCAGGAATATTCTTCTGTGAGACCTCCCAAGATTTAGGTTGATGGGGATTTTGTCCAAATGTAAAGGACTATGTGAAGATTGATAACATCAGATAGAATGTTATGGTAAGGCATAACTTATTTTTCTTTTTCTTACATACTTCTATTCTTGAGTATTTCTTTTTTGGTTTTTGGAATGATACAAAATGCAAAATTAAAGACTGGGCTAAAACATGGTTACTTCCCCATTAACTTACAGGTTCATTGGTTAGTACTAGGTTAACTGCATTTGTGGGCCATTTAAGCCTAGCCAATTACCTCCTGTAAGAATTAAACCAGGCACCTTGTGTCCGTAAGGTAAACACCTTAACTGTTATACAAATCTCCCACCCAATAGAACAGCAGAACAACAATATGAAAATGATTTCCAGCAGGTGTGGCAACCATTCTCAATGGCCCAGCTTTCAGTTTATGTTAGATCCTGATGCCAAATACATTCCATGATATTTTATCACTTTGTGTGCCTGACTCAGTTGGTTTGGTAGCAACACATTATGACGGCAACAGATGGAAACACAGAATAGTGGAAACAATACTGAGACATATGGCAAAACAAGGAATGAAAATATCACCACAATTTGTGTTACTTTGAGGTATACTGTTTTGAATATTATCATATTTTCATTCTGACTTCAGACTAATTTGATCCTGGTTTATTTGAAAATGAATTATAAAATAAAAATTGTCATATGCCATGCACAGATCTCATTTTATTTACTCAAGGATGGTGAAAACTGAAGAGGTTAATGGAATGCAGTATCTGTTAAACATTAAATGCTTTCCCCAGTATTCATTCATGTCATGTACACATTCTTTAGAGAGAACATTATCAGTTGGCTGTGCGTGATGAGCAGCATTGATAATCAAATATCCAAGACTGCAAGCTACTCTATATGATGAGCAACTCCTGCTTCAGCCCACAGCACAGAAGGCAGGGCTCATATACACAGTCTAAACAAGAGGAAGCCTAAGTTAAGTGAGTATGCAAGCACTACCTAACAACAGATAGGACAAATTTGAATACATAAGACAGGGGAAGCCTAACAACACAACTTTACAAGAAAGTTTGAATTTGTAAGTTGGAATGAGTGAATTAATGGACATGTGAGAACTTCACCGGCATTGTCATGTACAGTGCAAAAAAAAAAAAAACACAGGCAATAAATGTTTGAATGAAAAAATGTGATGTTTTAACAGACATGCAGATAACACAAGTTTAAAAATTCCCATGCCATATACATATATGTGTGTGTGAAAACTAAGGAACATCTGCATCTACTGCCCATACCAGTACTGATAGTGGAAACAATAACAACTATGGCAGCAACATGTGTCTTGGTAAGAGTAGAAATTGAGAAGTTAACACCCCCCAAATCAGTATATAATGCAGTTCCCAAGGATCTGCCACAGAAACAGAGCTGTCATATTTAACCAAAAATGAATAGAAGATTACGCTGCAATACATTGCTACAGATTAAAAAACATCACAGATGAGCTGTATGTACACAGGATATATGGTACCTGTCTTGAAAAATATGCTAAGATGGAAGCCCTTAACTACACAAGTCATGTGGAGGCAGTCCACTAATATGTGCTGTATGTATATATGTCAGTATATACCTATGGACATGATTAGGCATATGTGAAAGGAAGACTACTGATGAGAGTTTGCCCTTTGGAGAAGTAATGAAAATGTAAGTGGTCTAATGGAAGTATTGTATAATGACAGCTGCTGCATGCACCATTTCTCTTTATTATATGTGATTGTAGTGTAAAGCTTTTCTGCCTATGCAAGCATCACAGGTGTGTATAACCAGCTGCTGCCACACATACACAGTATGACAAAGTATACCTCTGAAGATAATATACTGTCATGTTGTAAATAAAAAAAGTCTCCTGAATTGTACAATGTGCAACATATCATAATACCTGTGTCACAACTTGCAATATTCCTCACGGACAGGTGTGACAGTACCATCAGGTATTAAGTGAACATTAGAAACTGCTAGAGGTTACATACAACAGGTGTACACTGGTTTATAACAATGTTGGTATCCTCCGTGCATTGGACAATAACTCCATTGTGCAACAGGCAGCAGATTCATGCTGCCAGAAGCAAATTCCCAGGATATTTTTCCAAAAAAAGGGACAAAATGGTAAGTATTCCACAACATTGACTAATTATTGCACTTCATGCTAACCATCGTGCAACAGGAGACATTATTATATTGGGCATACTCATAAGGAAGTACAGCAATTAATGGATGAACATCACCCACCCATCCTAAAACAACATAATGAATATTATAACACAGGCCCTATAACACTTTACATTACCATAATGTGCATTACAGACACATTAAGATCCATTAAATAAGTGAACAATAAAAGGCATACAACACTTGATTTGAACATATGCAATGTATGTCAAGTTCCTCTTGAATTGCAGACTAACTGGTGATGCCACACACAATTTCATATCACACGTGGTAGACCATACACACAGTTGAAGGGAGAACCTCAGCATTGTGTGAATATATATGGCTTCCATTAAAAGGATTACAAAAGTTAAACTTTCTCTCCCCAATTGTAAATCTTTACAGTAAGTAAAATTGTAAACAGCAATTGTTTATGAGAAACCAACCCTACCATTCTTTTACACACTCAGTAGTTATACCCTGCCAGGTATGAACACCTGCCTTAGTTCATAGAGCTGTATATTAACCATTGATGCCACAGAAAGAATCATATCTGAAGTGTCATTAAGCATACACTTGAAGGGATTACATCAACAGTCTATTGGAATGATTATACTTCTCCTAAAATGTAAATATTCCATATCATTATCTGGCGGGTAAGCAAGTCCTGTCAGTCACTGTTGCCTTACATGCATACATTACTAGATCTGAACCCCTGCCTATCTGATTATACACTCTAGAGAGCTGTGTATTTTTGGTGAAGGAGACATTAAATTACAGGTGTCAGAAAGTACACACTTTCATACCTGTCAACCTCTTAGTGCAAGAAATTTGGACAAAGTCTAAAATAATGGAGAGATAAAGGTGCAAAAATAGGAACATATTTTAAATATTGCTTTTATAAAATTATAAAGCTGCTAGAATAACAAACGTTGTGTCAGCATGCATTTTTTGAAGGATATGAAGCTTGACATTCAAATGTATGTCATTATTTAGTGACTTCAATCCATAGTGATTTGTCAGAAAACCACAGATTTGACGAGGAATAAACCAAAAATATGAGGTCAAATTTTGGACATTCTGCAAACATCTGACACTTGAGAGGTATGCATTGTTTTTAAATGCTCATGTATTCCCTAAAATGTAGCTTGAGGGATCAAAATCCTTTAGCCATGTCATTGATCACCCACATGTGAGTCAGCCATCTCATCATCTGTTGGATAAGCTGCTGTACACACATTCATTTATTATTGCTAGCATTGTCAGATTTGAATCCATGCCTATCTAATTACACAATCTAGAGAACATTGCATCAACTGCTGATGCCATCAGGGAAGTCTTACTGCAAGTGTAAGACAGAGCACATTTGACAGGATGATATCATCTTTGTGTTGTAAAGCTGATGTTTGGCCTAAAATGGACTGAAATTGTTGGTTAACTGTCTTGTCATGCAAGTGTTTTTTCTGAGTGGAAGAGTACATACCAGATCTTTTGGTTAAGTCAATCCTACCTCACACTAGAGTCATGCACTCTCAATAGCTAGTCATTTCTGGATTGGAACACCTGCCTGTCTTAAGTTCGCACTCAAGAGATCATTGTATAAACTGCTGAAGCCACAGTAGAAGTTTTACTACAAGTGTCATACAGCACATAGTTGTAGTTTATATGACAAATGTTTTGGTGAATGACCAGTGTAGTTTGACAAAACATACATCACATCTGTCTCAAAAGGAAATATTGTCAGCCTAGCTATCTGGAATTTTGTAAATAATTCTATGTCATTGGTGAATATTTAAAATGATTTATATAGAAATGGGACAGAGGGAGATACTGCCAGCACAGCTGTCTGTAATTTTGTAAATAATTATATGTCAGTTGTGAATGTCAACACAATTCATATGCTGGTGTTACAAATGTATTAGAACTGTATGTTGTTTGTATATCAAACTGGTACAGAAGTGTGTGTAAAGAGGGTTTGTACAGTATTGAGCTTAAAGATGTATCCACAGTATACCCTACTGGAAAAGAACAGAAATGTGTATAGACTATTGTAATTATGTAAATGTATATGTTTTAACAATGGGAACTGGCACATAGAAGGCTAACTTGCAAAACTCCAGTAAAATAGTTGAAATTAAATTGTTTTATAACCATGTAATAAAAGAGATAGTTTCAATGCAGCAAGGAGACAGGATGCCTAAAACTAGGGAGTCTTCTGCATTGTTTTGTAAATGTTTTATTGTTTTATGTCCTCCAGCAGTTGCAAACATCTGGAGGCTATGTATTGTCACAGGGAGGTGCTAAATGCTAGCAGTTTCTAGCAATGGTTGTTGAGCCTGGGAACTGAAGACAGGTGACAAAAAGTGATGTCATGCGGCAAGTATCCCAGCAGTAATACTTGATATTAATTTAAGAACTCTTTGGGAGAGTGACTGTGCATTTTGTATCTGTCTTTGACCTGACAACAACATCAGCTAGAAGATCCATTCACCACACTTGGCTTGCTGTAAGTAAGTTAATTAGGGTACAGTAATGTCCTTTAGATTCAGTAAGGAATATAGTAAAGATTAGTTTAGTTGTTTTCTGTATTCATTTGAGACTGTCCTGCAATGTTGTTTTAAATATTTCATGTGATTTTGAACTCTGAAGTTACTGTGATGATTTACTGAGTATTTTCTTGTTCTTTTATTGTTTATTGTTAAATACATTTAAACCTATCTTTGTGGCTGATATTTGTGAGACATATTTAAGCTTTGAGAGTAATTGTATATTCATTTGGTGCCACTGTACAGGCCACTCCTAATAGCCTTGCTCTTGGTCAAACTATCATTTGTATTAATAGTAACATTACACAGTAAGACTGGACACCCTTTGCTAAGGCCTTAAAGTAATTGATAATTAGTAGATGGTGGCTGTGAAAATTACCTTAAAATCTGGGCAGAAGGGGGCATAACTAGTAACCCTGTGCCAGCCAGGTGTGTGTGTAAATCAAACATCAAAGTGTGTGTGTGTGTGTGTGTGTGTGTGTGTGTGTGTGTGTGTGTCAGCTACTTGGACAGGGACATGAAGCACTGGTTGGGCAGAAAGGGTACTAGAAGTCTTGATTTGGCCACTCAGCTTAGAACTCAACCCTATAGCTGTGCCAGTGGGGAGTTTTATTGAGGATCTGGAGAAAGAGGGAGAAACCAGTCCCAGACTGACTGTGCTCTTAAGGGAAATTGCACTTTAATGTGTGTGTACTTGTCATCCTCCCAGTGTGTATGTTCCTCACTATTGCCAGTGGTGAGGCTTGAGACTCTTTGATTACTGGGCCAGTCTTGGGGTGTCACATATTAATTGGTTTTCAGTGGTGTGGGTTTTGAATTCCTGTAGCCTGTAAGCAGTGGTCACTGAAAGTGTTTGCATTCTCAGTCAGCCACACAGTGAACATTCATTTTTATATCACAGTTGTTTTATTTATTTATTTTTGTTAGCTTAGTTAGTCAGGGAGAGCAGGCAAGGATTGCAGCAGAGGAGTATGGCAAGCTGACAAGCAGCCAGTTGGCTGAGGTGTGCCCGGCTTATAGACTGGTGCATGCCAACCTGACTAAGGCAGAAAATATTGCAGACTTGGGCACAGCTGCATCACAGACCAGCAATCCGGAAGACAGTCAGACTGGCCTTGGAGAAGTACAACTCTCAGAAAATGGACAGTTCAACCTTTCCACAGAGGACTTAAAAATCCATCTGGATTTAAAGAGACTTGAACTGGAGGCCAAACATTTGGAAACAGAATCAGCAGAGAGACTGCGACATGAGCAACAAATGAAATTAGAAGCAGCAGAGGGACTGAGACGTCTGAAAGCTGAAGAGAATAAGAGGCAGAGGCAACATGAAAAGGAGATATTGAATTCCTGTAGCCTGTAAACAGTGGTCAGTGAAGGTGTTTGTACTCTCAGTCAGCTGCACAATGAACATTCAGAGTTTCATATAACAATTGTTTTATTTTTTTTTTTGTTAATCACATGACCTAGAGCCAAGAGTAACCAATTATAAAACTAGTACAATTAAATAATGAATAAAATGTTGAATAAATAATGAAAACATGAAAAAAAATACCAAACAAACCTTGGAAAACCTTGGCTTAAACATTGTATGCATGATCATTGTGTGGGATATTTAAATGGGTAATTAGTGTAGATTTGTGATTCTGAAGAAGTGTGATTTCAGCACACGAAAGTGCTTAATCCTGTGTATTAACGTTTTATTAAACTTCTTTTGTGGTGTGGACCTGGCTTTAGTTGCCTCACAAGATCAGACTACAGACACACTTTGTTTTGGAGTTTTGGGCTTTCTTAGTGCTTTGGTTCTTAATCATGTGTGAATGACAACAATTTAAGTATGTTGTACAGTCAGTTGGACAAAATCAAGTGTGTACCATGTGTGAAGTGAAGAACTATAAGGAATGTATTTTTTGTGGGAGAGGTACCTTTTTCATTTATTTACTTATTTTTTTGTGTGAAAGGAATATTGGGGTGGTAGTTAGGAATAAGAGGGGTAGGTGCAGTAGGTATATGGAAACATACATGACATACTAGACCGGGATAGTGATGGATACAGTAGCTGTGGGTACACCATCATTGTTGATAGTTAAAAGTAAAAAATGAGCAAATAGGCGCACAGGTAGACGCAACTGGAGTTTATTTAGCACTTTCGTCGGTTGTCAACCCTTAGACTTCTTCAGAATAACAAAAATTGTAAAACACATCCTTGAATACATTTAAAACAATCACATGTTCCCCTTTTTGTAGAATGATTGGGTACTCAACCAGTCTATCATATTATAAAAATTACTTATTAGAAGGTGACAACAACACTTAGAAAAGTATTTTAAAAAGTTGCAAAAAATCTTTCTAGTTGTCCAAGACATCTTGAAACTTAAATGTGAAATACCATATTTAAAATACAAATACATATATATGAAATAAAATAACAACATAAACATAACATATTAAATAACTTGATGACTGAGGCTGATTTAAAAAATCACATATGAAATTCTGCTTTTAATTTCAAAAGGCTAGAGATGGACATCATATCATTAAGCCCTGGTAAATGAATGGAGTCACATCTCAACTGCCATACTAGTTCCCTATATTCAAGAAATAACTCTGTGGGGCCCCCTACCATGGTTCACTACTTGCTCAATAGCACAAAATGTAAACTGGTGATTCAGAAATTCTATGATATGTTTGGATAGGGCGTTGTTTGTATTACCCCCTTCATATATCATATAGATGTTGGTATGTATGTGTCTTTCGGCTTTTCCCGGTTAGGGGTTGCCACAGCAGAACTCCGGTCCGCTAATGATTGTCAGTTGATTTTTACATACTGGCTTGCCAGGTCTGACGCACAACCTTCAACGAAGGTATGCCTATTCACGCATGTCTCCACGCAGAAGATGCTCTAGCTGAGAATCGAACACGTTTATTTAGACTATTGATAGTTTTGCCTATGTAGAAGTGTTCACACTGTTGGAAAATAACTACATAAACTAAACATTTACTAAGTCAGTTTAACTTCTGTTTAAGGGTCACACTACCATAGTTTTGCCTATATAGAAGTGTCCACACTGTTGGAATATAGCTACATAAACTAAACATTTACTAAGACAGTTTAACCTCTGTTTAAGAGTCACGCTACCATACCCCTTGATATATATATAACATCATATATAAGGGATATACTTCTGGTCTGGAGCATAGAGCCCCCATGTTGGTGATGATCAGGTCCAGTATGTTTGCCCCTCTTGTTTCCCCTGTCTAGTATGTCATGTATGACTCCAAACACCATTATATTGGGCGACTTCAACTACCCAAACATAGACTGGGAGCATTACTCTAGCTCCAACACCCTAGCCCAAAGGTTCCTAGAATTTATAAACTCAAATGCTATGGAACAACTTGTTACCACTCCCACAAGAGGGGAAAACATACTGGACCTGATCATCACCAACATGGGGGCTCTATGCTCCAGACCAGAAGTGTATCCCTCACTGGTAAGATCAGACCATAAACTAATCTCACTGGCTATTCACATCCCGACCCCACCCCCTGCCCAGAAAACCACAGTGAAAAACTTCTCTAAAGCAAATTTCACACTCCTCAAAACCGAGGTGGAATCCTTCAAAGCCCCCGGGCCTGTGGAAAATATGGCCCAGACCGCAGAATCCTTTATAAATGCATTCTATGAACACCTTCAGGAATGCATGGAT
This sequence comes from Protopterus annectens, assembly GCF_019279795.1. NCBI lineage: Eukaryota > Metazoa > Chordata > Ceratodontiformes > Protopteridae > Protopterus > Protopterus annectens. The sequence goes on from NC_056744.1 coordinate 745,493,528, forward strand.
CATGCAATCCCAAATAAAACCAAGACCCAATCCTCCAAAGGCAGGCATCCTGTCTGGTGGACCTCAGCCATAAACAAACTATACAATAGAAGGAGGAAGCTACTACATGATAGAGCAAAATCCCAAAAAGGGAAGGCATCTCTGATCAGTATTAGCAAAAAACTATGGGCACTCATAAAATCGTCTAAGGCCAGCTTCGCGACAAAAATTGCACAGGACACTAAGGATAATCACAAGGCTTTCTTTAGTTATGTTAGGAACCTGGGTGGGAATTCCCAGATATGCTCAGAATTAGTCCAAAATGACAAAAAATACACCAAACCCACAGACATTGCCAACATCCTAGCTGACAGGTTCAGCACAAACTTCTCCCCCACCTCCCCTCCAAAAGGGCAAATATCTATCCCAGCCCCCCTGACATCTCAGATGCTCAGGTAAGAGCCGCCCTCTCCAAAGCAAAAAACACAGCATCAATGGGACCAGACGGTGTCCCAGGCTGCGTCCTACATGAACTCCAAGAAGAGCTAAACCCAAACATAAAACTACTGTTCAATCTCAGCCTTACTACAGGATATATACCCAAAGAGTTGGGTACAGCAACAGTGGTCACTCTCCACAAAGGTGGTGCCTCAATGGATCCTGGAAACTATCACCCCATAAGCCTGACTAGCTTGGTCTGCAAAGCTATGGAAAGGATCATCATGGACCTCATAAATAAAGATATTGGGGACCTACAGACACTGGATCCTACCCAGTTCGGCTTTGTTAAGGGCAGATCCTGCCTCTTAAACCTGGTCAATTTCTTTGAAACAGTCACCAAGGCCATTAACGAGGGGAAGGTGGTCCACACAGCCTACCTGGACCTCGCAAAAGCCTTCGATACAATACCCCACTTGGGCATTATAAATAAGCTCACCAGCTTAAATATAAACCCCTCTGTCACTAGATGGGTTGCAAACTGCCTCAAGGACAGAACTCACATGGTTAGAATTGCTGGAGCCATGTCAGACTCCAAACCAGTTACAAGTGGCGTCCCACAAGGCTCAGTCCTGGGACCTCTCTTGTTTGGTATATATTTCTCAGCGGTACAGGCCAACACGGAAGGACTGTGGCTGACCAAGTTCGCGGATGACTGCAAACTAGGCGCCATAATCCACTCTCCAGCTGACACAAGCATCCTCCAAAAGGGCCTCATAGAAACAGACAACTGGTGCCTCAAGCTAAATGCCAAAAAGTGTATAGTCATCCCCTTTGACAAAAACAAAGTGCCCACAAATTACCACATAGGTGGTAATCCATTAAGTATGGAAGAAGTAATTAGGGACCTGGGGACCCAAGTTGATAGCAATCTCTCATTTGAAAACCACATGGCCAAAGTGGTTAGAAAAACATTTTATATAGCACACCTAATCATGAAGGGATTCACATCTAGATCAGGGGAGGTCATCATGCCTCTTTACTCATCCCTCATCAGGCCCATAATTGAGTACAATGCTCCTTTTGGGATGTACTTTACCAGACAACTGCAGCAACTGGAAAGACCCCAAAAGTACATCACCAAGAGGATCAAAGGGCTCAAACAGATGCCATATGCTGCCCGGTTAAAAAAAATCCAGCTCTACTCAGTGGCATACCGCCTGCTCAGAGGCGATCTGTGCCTGTCATATAAAGCCATGTCCAACCCGGAATTAATGGACATGCTGCACCTCAGAAAATCCAAATCCCATCGAGCTACGCACTCGAGAGACATGAATCTCAGCACTGAAATAAATAGGACATCCTGGAGGGACAGATTCATAACCCAGAGGCTCCCTTCACTCTGGAATAAAATCCCAGTCCAGGTTAGGCAGAGTCCCTCATTGACTCTCTTCAAGAGGAATCTTGATGAGTGGATGGGAGATCATAGGTTTACCCCGGGTATCACTTCTGTGTCACTGTTAGACAGAGGCACAGTATACTAACCTCTAAAAAGGGCATAGCAAAATTCATTTAAAATGGGTGGTGAAAGCCAAACACACTCTGGCTAGGCTTATAAATGCCCTAGGGCAGATAGCCTAGTATGAACCTATGAACCTATAAACCTATGAACCTATCATTCTCAATAATGTATGGGCATTGCGAATGGTGTCCACATTTTCTCATATGTCCTTTTGACTCACCCACCATGTTTCTTTCTAACAAGTTTTTAATAGACGAATCCTTTTTATATAATATTAATGTTTTTTCACCAATTTTGTGTATAAATTCATATTCACTACCTAACAGTACCCAGTTATTAATAATAATTTCCCTTATGTTGTAATATAGGGGGTTGTAGGATAATACCATGATCCTACCAAAGGACTTAGTCTCCCCAATATTTTGTTCTACCCCCTCAGTTGTTAACCTCCGTTCATCTTGTGACACTCCTAATAGGGGGAAAAGTGTCCCTCAAATCTCTTTCTGACTACCTCATCCAATATCGGGTCGATACATTGTTCTGGGTAACCCCTCCTAACAAGCATGTTATTCAAAATGTGCACCTCCTTCAAGAACATGGTATAGTCACTGACCATCCTAGCCAACCTATCCCCTTGCCCTTTTACTAATGATCTTTTTTGATGTATGGGGTGACTACTTTCACAATGCAACAATGCATTTGAGTAGGTTGGATTTCTATATAATGTTGAAGTGACGGTGAGGTTGACCCTGTCCTTGTAAATAGAAATATCCAAAAAATGAATCACTTCCACATTGGTTTCCATGGTGAAATGTAGAAAATTCGTACTAGAATTTAAAAGGCAAAGAACTCCCCCAATAGTTCATAAGACCCATCTCAAAAAAAGAATATCACCAAGGTATCGCCCATAAAATTTGCAATACTGAAAAAGTTCAAAATTGAAAATTACAGTAGTTTCCCACTGGGCTAAGGCAATATTAGCAAACAAGAAAACTATTTGAGGGACACTTTTCCCCCTATTATGAATGTCTCAAGATGAACGGAGGTTAACAACTGAGGGGGTAGAACAAAATATTGGGGAGACTAAGTCCTTTGGTAGGGCCATGGTATTATCCTACAACCCCCTATAGTACAACGTAAGGGAAATTATTATTAATAACATGGTACTGTTAGGTAGTGAATATGAATTTATAAACAAAATTGGTGAAAAAACATTAATAGTATATATAAAAAGGATTTTTCTATTAAAAACTTGTTAGAGAGAAGCATGGTAGGTTAGTCAAAAGGACATATGAAAAAATGTGGACACAGTTCCCAATGCCCATATATTATTGAGAATGATGTTATATATATCAAGGTGTATGGTAGCATGACCCTTAAACAGAGGTTAAACTGTCTTAGTAAATGTTTAGATTATGTAGCTATTTGCCAACAGTGTGGACACTTCTACATAGGCAAAACTATCAATTGTCTAAATAAACGTATTTACCAACATCTATATGATATACGGAGGGGGAATACAAACAACGCCCTATCTAAACATATCATAGACTGTCTGTAGTAAGGCTGAGGAAATGTAATGTTTTCTGTTTTACATTCTGTTTTGCAAGTTGTGATTGTAGGCAACTGTTAAACTTTTTTGTACATTCTATGTAAATTTTTGTAACCTTTTGTGCTATTGTTATGGAGCTTTTCTCCCCAGGTTTCCACTGAAAACAGGCTACTTGGCTAGCCAGACACTTAATATCTGAATAGTTTTTAACAATTACATCCAGTTTGCAGTTGTCTGCAAATTTAGTTAACAAGGTTTAACAGGCATGATCTTCTGACAAAGCCAAATTGTTGGGGGTCAAACATAATGGAATTTTTAATATCATAATTGATGAGATCAGTTAAGATTTGCTCCTTAGCTTTACTGATCAGACTGTTAAGGCTGAATGTTTTGCAAATCATACCCTTACCTCAGGCTTCATGCCCACTGAGTGGCGCACATCTACCGTTATCCCACTCCACAAGGGGGGATCCCCGTTGGATCCCGGGAACTACTGCCCCATCAGTCTGATGAGCCTGATCTGCAAGTCCATGAAATGTATTATCATGGAACTTATAAACAAAGAGATTGGCAACCTTAAAACACTGGACCCCACTCAGTTTGTGTTTGTGAAGGGCCGATCTTGTCTCCTGAACCTTATTGACTTCTTTGAATCAGTCTCCAGAGATGTGGATGAGGATAAGGCAGTCCACACAGCCTATCTGGACCTCGCCAAGGCCTTTGACACCATCCCCCACTCTGGAATCATAGATAAACTTACTAAGCTGGGCATTAATCCCTACATCACTCAATGGGTTGCCAACTGGCTTACTGACAGAACCCACACTGTAAAAGTAGCTGACTCCAAATCCAGCTCCAGACAAGTGACAAGTGGAGTACCTCTTGGTTCAGTCCTGAGACCTCTCTTGTTTGGCATCTACTTATCTGAAGTACAGGCCAGCACTAAGGAACTCTGGCTAACAATGTTTGCAGATGACTGCAAACTGGGAGCCATTATTGAATCCCCAAATGATGTGGATACTCTACAAAAGGGCCTTACAGAAACAGATACTTGGTGCCAGAGCCATGGGCTCAAGCTCAATGCCAAGAAATGTATAGTTATCCCTTTTGGGAAAAAACATGTACCCATGAATTATCACATAGGTGGCAGTACACTAAACATGGAAAGTGTGATAAGAGACTTAAGTACACAGGTGGACAGTGGTCTCACCTTCAATAACCATATCGCCACAACAGTCAGGAAATCCTTCTATGTGGCACACCTCATCACTAAGAGCTTTTCGTCCAGACAAAAAGGAGGTCATTGTCCCACTGTACTCATTCCTCATTAGACCCATTATAGAGTACAATGCCCCATTTGGTATGTACCTCTCAAGACATCTGCAACAACTGGAAAGGCTGCAGAAATACCTCACTAAAAGAATCACAGGCCTAAAGCAGATTTCCTATGCTGACTGTCTTAAAAAACTCCAGCTATACTGTGTTGCATATCGTCTATTCCGTGATGATCTCTGCTTAACATACAAGGCCATGTCAAACCCAGAGCTATTGGACATGCTACACAAAGAAATCCCAATCCCTCAGAGCCACATGCTCCAGGGATCTAAATCTTGTCATCACAATAAACAAAACAAAACATGCTGGAGGGATAGGTTCCTGACCCAGAGACTCCCCAGACTCTGGAATAGACTGCCCATGCATGTCAAGCAGAGCGCCTCTTTGGCCCTCTTCAAAAGGAACCTTGATGATTGGATGGGAGAAAGGAAATTCACCCCAGGGATCATGTCAGTCTCCCTGCTAGACAGGGGTCCAGGGAAGTAAACAGTGTGGAAAGAAATAGCCAGGGAATTGTTATGGCTAGGCTTGTATAGACCCTAGGGCCGATAGCCTAGTACCAACCTATGAACCTATGAATCACCAGTTTACATTTTGTGCTATTGAGCAAGTGGTGAACCATGGTAGAGGGGGGCCCACAGAGTTATTTTTTGAATATAGGGAACTAGTACGGCAGTTGAGATGTGACGTCATTCATTTACCAGGACTTAATAATGTGGTGTCCATCTCTAGCCTTTTAAAATTAAAAGCAGAATTTCATATGTGATTTTTTTTTAAATATAGTAATTAACAGCCTCAGTCATTAAGTTATTTAATATGTTATGTTTATGTTGTTATTTTATTTCATATATATGTATTTGCATTTCATATTTGGTATTTCACATTTAAGTTTCAAGACATCATCTTGGACAACTAGAAAGATGTTTTGCAACTTTTTAAAATACTTTTCTAAGTGTTGTTGTCGCCTTCTAATAAGTAATTGGTATAATATGATAGACTGGTTGAGTACCCAGTCATTCTACAAAAAAGGGGAAAGTGATTGTTTTAAATGTATTTAAGGATGTGAGGCAGTCACTGGCAGTCGTCCCGTGAAAATAAAAACCACGAAAGGTTAATGTCCACAAACACTTTAATGATCCAAACAGTCAAACAAAGCGCTTTTTGTCTACTGGGATCAGTAGACTTCTTCAGAAAACAATAAAATGGAAGTGAATAAGTAGTTTAAATAGTCACGTGCAGTAACAATTGCAAACAATTAACAGTAAAAGTGCAAACAATTATGCTGAGTATTTACTTAAAGTCATAGTCACAATAAGTTTAACTTGCTTAATAAAAGTAACAATGAACCCCTATAAAACAGAGACATATTAAAACTCAAGGCATGTAATTAAAAAAGTCGGACAAATAAAATGTCATAATAACAAAAATGTGTATCTCAGTATAAAATATGTTTAAACTATACTCATACAAGACCTATCCAAGTAACGAATAAAGAGTGTCGCACAACCAGAAAGTAAATGTTGATCGTACGTTTGATGTAAACACTACAACTGAGTAGTCATTCAAGTGGAAAATTGTTGATAGAAAAAATTCTTTATACGTAAATGATTTATCTTAACCCTCTCTACTAGCACTACCAAAAATGTACACTAAATAAGTATTCACAAGAAGTGTGTGTGTGTGATTTTTTACCTTATTAGGCTTTTCAATTTTAGGATACAACTAATGGAACACAAATCATTAAGCCCTGGAAAAGAATAAGAATTCAATCTAATTTGCCATTTTAATTCTAGTTCTTCTAGTAATAGATGGAAGGTGCTCCTCTCCACCTATTACTAGAAGAACTAGAATTAAAATGGCAAATTAGATTGAATTCTTATTCTTTTCCAGGGCTTAATGATTTAGTGTACATTTTTGGTAGTGCTAGTAGAGAGGGTTAAGATAAATCATTTACGTATGAAGAATTTTTTCTATCAACAATTTTCCACTTGAATGACTACTCAGTTGTAATGTTTACATCAAACGTACGATCAACATTTACTTTCTGGTTGTGCGACACTCTTTATTCGTTACTTGGATAGGTCTTGTATGAGTATAGTTTAAACATATTTTATACTGAGATACACATTTTTGTTATTATGACATTTTATTTGTCCGACTTTTTTAATTACATGCCTTGAGTTTTAATATGTCTCTGTTTTATAGGGGTTCGTTGTTACTTTTATTAAGCAAGTTAAACTTATTGTGACTATGACTTTAAGTAAATACTCAGCATAATTGTTTGCACTTTTACTGGTAATTGTTTGCAATTGTTACTGCCCATGACTATTTAAACTACTTGTTCACTTCCATTTTATTGTTTTCTGAAGAAGTCTACTGATCCCAGTAGACGAAAAGCGCTTTATTTGACTGTTTGGATCATTAAAGTGTCTGTGGACATTAACCTTTCGTGGTTTTTATTTTCACGGGATGACTGCCAGTGACTGCCTCAAGTGCCTGACTGTGGTTTTTCTCTGTATTTAAGGATGTGTTTTACAATTTTTGTTATTATGAAGAAGTCTAAGGGTTGACAATCGACGAAAGTGCTAAATAAACTCCAGTTGCGTCTACCTGTGCGCCTATTTGCTCATTTTTTATTTTAGTTTTATTTTCTGTGGCTTTTTTTGATAGTTATAATACTTTGGCGATGCATCCCTGTCTAACATGAGGACAGTGGGAATCTAGTCCTCACCATCTGAACTGACATTACTCTTTTCTGTCCAAACGTCTTAGTTTCGGATGGGGCGTTGATTTGGCTAATCGATGCAGGATTCATTCTGTTCTGCAGATGTAGGCACTAAGGCACCTCTCCATTATTTTCTCCATCAGCCATGTAAGCTCTTGTCAAGTAACATAATCACTGCCTGCACTGGCGCTACTCCAGGGGGGTACCAATGCACCAGCCCTTGGGGCAGAGCTACCTGATGTGATGGGTGCAGTTAGTGCAGGAATTGTAGAAACAATGTTACCAGGTTGTGAACCAGAAGTGGTGGGTGTCTGTGCTGCCAGTGGTGGTGCTGCTGCAGTCACCTATGGAGGGATGGCAGTCTGAGTCCCATGGCTAGTGTAGCTCCCCATGCTGGCAGTCATTTGTGTTGCAAAATAAACCCCAAAAAGCAAAAAAAAAAAAAAAACAAAAATAGAAATAGAAATATAGATTGGTGGGGAGACAACATAGACAAATATCATAAATGTTTTGTAAGTGTTATATATCCCAGGCCATGTATAAGCCACATAATTATTTAAATTTGTTACATTCACATACGAATATGAAGTTATACATGTGTGTGGAAGTACACCTTAATCTCATCGATATTATACATGATATGCAAATAGTCTGATTGTTGCACATATGCTTTATGCATTCCAGCTCATAAAGTCCATGTGAAATGATTTAAATGCTAGTCTGTTATTAATTGCATATTAATAAGTGTGAGGTAAAACTGTATAATTGTTGCTGCTTGTATTTGAATGCACAGACATGTAGCAAGAAGTATTCATCCAGGTATATGCGATTTGCATATTTGTAGGATGCTTACTGTTGTAGTACTGTATCAGACAATTATGGAATGATGTCCATAGAGCTGATAAAAGTATTTCACAATCAGTGCTATTATTAAATGTCTATCAGTCAAATCTACCCATACTTACCCAGTGCCTCTAAAGCTTTGTAATCTCTACTGATGCACTTCCCTATTTACTTCTATCACTGCGGCAGCTACACAGAACAGAAAAAAAAAAAATGAAACCCTGTTTGTGTTAACAACCCATGGTATTGTATTGTATTGAATTGTATTGTTTGGTAATGGGCCACTATACTTACTCAACTCATATGTGATATGGGTCTTATAATATTCCTCCCATTGCCAAAGGTGGTCCTACTTACACATTGTCATGTCACTGTAATGGTGACAGCATTGTTCATCAGAGCATGAGATGCCAGTTGCACTGGTGACAGCCTTAACCAAGCTATTCCAAGCCACAGCCTTGTACTGTGACCCAGCATAGTTTTCCTGCAGCAGCCTTCAGCTATAGCATTTAATGAGGAGTGTAGAAAAATCTTGAACTCCTCCTGACAACACCTTTGTGGTCTAAATAGAGTGCTATCCTCCCCATTGCCTGCCATGTCTTCTCAATAATATTGGAAAAAATGGCAGGGAATTGCCACCCAGTTCAGATCTTGTATGTAAAACATTGTGTGCAATGATGAACAAGCTAGATAACTGTGTTTGTATGTCAGAAAGCACAGGAATGGAATGAAATGTGGGCATATTTTGATCTGATGTTGTTAATCTTCATTCATTCCTTACTGATGGGTGTCGGTTCCGTCCTCGGAACCGAGTCAGCCTTATAACAAGCTCATGCCAGCCAAAAAACTCTCGAGCTAAGCTTTTACCCACAGTGCCCTTCTCCCTGTTACCTCAGATCACATTTGCCATGTAGCTGTGTCAAGCCAGCTCTCAGCTAATTACTTTGAAAATTTCCAATTTTTTCTTGTATTTCAAGATTATTCAAACCTTTAATATATTTCTCTAGTTTATCATTAGTTTTAACCAATCTACTACTGTTGTTGTTGTTGCTGTCTCACTGTTTTCTTACCATTTAGGTAATCTTCAAGTACCATTGTTGGTACAGGCCCTTTCTCCCTCCCTTTCTCTTTACCTTACCCTTGTGGTATTTTTTGAATATCATTGTTGGTATTCCCCTTTCCCTTTCTTCCTCTTTTTCTTTCTTATAAAAAAAAAAAACTTTCCTCTAACTATTTCTATATTGGTTATTGTGATTGATGATAATTTCTATTGTTCACCATGTCAGAAAAGAAAGGAGCTTCTGGATTTGAGCAATGCGACCAGTGCAGCCGCAAAACACCAAATTTGGACACCCATGTCTCTTGTGTGTATTGTCTGGGTGTTCCTCATCTGTCTGTTCAGCCTCCTTGCTCCATTTGTAAAGATTTTAGCTCTGGAACCCTTAACAAGAGAAAGAATAAATTGCTTTTGAAGGGTCTCCTTAAGACACCCTTCTCAGAGGCTATTTCTGGGTCGGAGGGCTCGCCCCCTCCTAGTAAAGAACATAAAAAGAGAGCACATTCGGTTCCCTCTTCATCTTCTGGTGATAAAAAGCAGGACCCTAGACAAAAGATGCCAAAATTGACTTCTTTGGCCTCAGGGCTTAAAATGATTTCCACGTCACCTTCTTTGGTACCGACCACTGTACCATCTTCAAAAACTGTGTCTTTGGCACCAGTCACAGCACCGACCTTGTGAAAATGATTGATTTCTGCCTCGGTGCCATACTCAATAATTCTGACCCCGGCACCGAACATGACTACGGCACGAAGCCTGCCTCCAGTATCTGCTTCAGATGTTACAGTATCAGACACACCTTCCACACATCTCTCCACCCATGAGACCTTGGTGCTGATAGACCATTCTGCCCAGACTCGATACTCACCCACGGTGGATCCCTTCTTCAGGCAACAGTTTAGCCCATTTTTAGAACTACCTAACTCCCCATCAGGGATATCGACACAATGAACCAGGAGCCTCTTAGAACTGGATGTGGTGTGTCCTGTGGATCAGCTGCTGATGGCAAGGGGAATTACAACACCTTCCAAAACTCCCCTCTCTTTAGGAGTTGGGAGTCTATCTCCATGGACTCCAGCATATTCTCCTCCTTTGAGCACCATGCAGTCATCAAAGTCTCCAGCACTGATGCCTTTCTTGGTACCCATTGCTTTGGTTCTGCTGGTGGACCTCACCATGGTTCTGGAGCCAACCCTTTGGCCTTCAGTTCAGTCAGAGCCGAGCTTCTCTCAGGATCATGACTGGACTGTGGGCACTGTGACACCTAGTATGGCTCCAGTTTTTTCCATGGTGCCGTCTACGGTTCCGGGAGTCCTAACAATACCTAGTCCTCTTGAGGCTGCGTCCTTGGGAGCAGGCTTGTTGGAGCGGGGTGTGACCCCAGATCCGAGGTTGTCCTTCTCAGTTCCAACTTCCCATCCTTCTTTGGGCAGGCCAGCTTTACAGGCAATGGAAAAGGGCCCTTACCTCTGCAGGCAAACTGTTGGTGTCAAAGTATTATTTATGTCCTCCCACTGAGCCGCAGATGACACAAGCCACCACCTTGGGACATCAAGCACAAGAGCCTCAAGATACCCTACCACAGGGTGCCCCCTCTTTGGAGTCCTCTTCAGAAACACTCGCTGAAGAGGTACCACATAAGAGGACATTTAAGTGGTAGCACGTAGACTCCCCTGAGGAGTCCCTCACCGAGGACACAGACTATGATGAAGGGGAGGGGTCCCCATGGTCACCCCCTGATGATGTCTCCTTTGGCGACATCCTGGAAATCCTGAAACACAGGGGTGACATGTAGTCCACCAACCCCTCCTCTGAGGAGTCCATATTCTTGCAGAGTTTTTGTGCTCGACCCTCTACTTCCTGGGTGACCCTGCCTGCAGATGAGCTGGTACAACTCATTGGGCAGTGCACATGGAAGAGTCCTGATACTATTGGACCAATTTCACTGAGACCAGACAAGATTTTATTCCCTCCCGAGCAACATCCACACTGGTTCAAGGGTCTTCCTGTAGACACTATGGTGGTGGCAGCTGTCACTAGGAAGGAGCTTGCTGAGGAAAGCCAGACTGTTCATCCCCCAAACAGAGAGTCTTGGGTGGTGGACAGTTTAGAGAAGTGAGTATTTGCATCATCGAATTTTGCTGTTAGGTCTTTGACCTATCTGGCACACTTCACTAGGCTTCAGAGAGACCTAGTCTCGAACTCTCCAAAACCTTAGCAGGAGCAGTCTCTGACAAGGTACATGACATGGTTGCCTCTCAACCTGCTACCCTGGAATCCATATCCAACTCCTCAATGTGTTTGATTTCCCACACTACTAAAGAATGGCTAAAGTGACGGGTTCAGATGTTGTCATGAGACGTCATGCCTGGATGCGCCTCTGTGACTTTGCGGACCCTTTTAAGTCTCCCTTTCTTAACGCTCCAGTGGAAGCTTCTTCCCTTTGCAGCCCAAAAGTAAAAGACACATTGGCCAGGTGTGAGAAGCATGGCAAGACCCTGTCTGCTGTGGGCGTACATTTTTCCACCCCTCAGCATCCCTACTCTAGGAATCAGAGGAGTGGAAAGATGTGGCATAAGAAATCTCAGGGTCCTTTCCGTGACACACTTGGTGAGTTTACTCTCTGGGGCAGAGGGATTAACTTATCTGGAGGGCAACCCTACAGAGGCAGAGGGGGTCCGCATAACCAGGGGTCCAGAGATTCCTTCTCTGGACAGCACTATCAGCGCTCCTGAAGAGTGGCCCGCTTGCTTTCTTCTGGAAGCAGTCAGGGGATGTTTCTCCCTGCACCTTTCTGCCTGGCAAACAATAACCACAGACTCTTGGGTGCAGAGGATCATAACCAGAGATTATCACATTCCATTCAATCTTTACCCAAAGTCATCAAGACAAATTCCCAATGTTTCACCCAGTCAAAGGGAAACAGCAGCTCAAGCAATACAAAAGCTGTTTCAAAAAAGTCATCCAAACAGTCCCACCAGACCAGAAAGGATCCGGATTTTACTCAAGATTCTTTTTAGTGCTAAAAAAGACAGGGGGATGGAGACCAATTTTGGATCTCAGTCTCCTGAACACATTTGTCAAACAGGAAAAATTCCAGATGGTCATGGTTCAGTCTAGCCTTCCGTTTTTGGAGAAAGATGATTGGATGTATTCAATAGATCTTCAGGATGCGTATTATCACATAAGAATGGAGAAATGCTCCAGAAGATTCCTTCAGTACCGGCTAGGAGCCAATCACTTCCAATTCTGTGTGCTGTGCTTCGGACTCACTAGTAACAGCTCACTTGAGACTTCAAGGATTCCGGGTATTTCTATATGTAGACGATTGGCTCCTCACTGCCCCCACCAAGCATCTACTGGAGATAGCTCTAAACTACACTCTCACACTAGCAGAATTCCTAGGAATCTCGATAAACTGGGGAAAATGCAACTTGATTCCCTCTCAAACCTTGAAATTTATAGGAGCAATTTTCAATATGCATGCTTGCCTTGTCTCTCTTCTGGATCACAGATTACACAGGATAAGATCCCAAATCCGGGTGATACTCTGTCAAAACCTATTCTCATCTCAGATGGTTCCTCAACTCCTGGGCTCCATGGCAGCATCAATTACCATAGTGCTCTTAACAAGACTACACATGAGAATTCTCCAGTGGCTGCTACTGACACAGTGGTATCCCTTGTACCATCCTATGCCCTTTCAAATACATATAACTCAATGATGCAAACAGGATCTAATGCAGTGGATGAAGCCTGACAAATAACTATGGAGTTGCCCCTTTTGCCTACAACAGCCCAGGGCCACAGTGACCATGGATGCTTTCTTGATAGGGTGGGGGACTTTACCAGAGGAAGACTGTCCAAGGCACCTAGTCAGATATAGAGGCCAACCTGCATATCAATATCCTAGAACTGAGGGAAGTGCTTCTAGTGTTGCAAGCATTCAATCCACTCTTCCATCAGGGACAATTGCTATACAGTCCGACAACATGTCAGTAGTCTGGTACATCAACAAACAAGGAGGAACCAAGTCCTATCTGTTATGTTGAGAGGCCATGAGAATTTGGCAATGAGTGACAGCTTCTGACCATTTTCTTTTAGAAACGCATATTCCTGGGATTTCCAATGTGATTGCAGACAAGCTGAGCAGATGTATCCTACTGCCTCATGAGTGGTCCCTCAATCCAGTCATGGCAGTGAAGATTTTCAGCCACTGGAGTCAGCCCTGCTACAATCCTTTCACCTCCCCAGCAAACTACAAATGCAACAGCTACTTTACCCTAATCCCCCCAGAGGGGGAATCCCCGAGGGATGCTCTGAGGCATGATTGGCCCATGGGACTTCTATATGCCTTCCCTCCCTTCCCCTTGATTCCCCTTTTTCTAAAGAAGGCCCTTCATCTGAGAAGCAAGGTAATCCTCATTGCCTCTTACTGTTCACGGAAAATTTGGTTTCCCTTCCTTTGGCCTCACCTAGTACGCCAGCCATGGATTCTGGATCTAACTCCAGAACTGATCTCACATCTGCAAAGGTTGACACACCCCAACCTTCCCAGTCTCAAGCTGACAGCTTGGTTTCTCCACTTCCAGTAATAGCCAGGCAGAGTAACCTTACTTCCCTTGTATGTAATATTCTTCTGGCTTCACATAAACCATCTGCCAGAAAAATCTATCTCAACAAATGGAAGAGATTCCTTATTTGGTCCCAACAAAGAAGACTGGATCCTTGCTCAGCTCTTGTTACTGTGGTTTTGGATTATCTGTCAAATCTTCTACAGTCAGGAGCAGCAGCCTCCACACTTCAAATCCATTTAGCTGCAATCTCAAACTTTCATGATGGTTTCCAAGATTCATCCTTAATCTCCCATCGCCTCTGCAAAACCTTTTTAAAAGGGGTCTTGCACATCAGACCACCTTTCAAAGAACTAACTGACCCTTGGAATTTAACACTAGTGCTGCAATCCCTGACACAACCACCTTTCGAGCCTGCAAGTTCTTGTGACATGAAGTTTTTTTACTGGAAGTCACTGTCTTTAGAGGCCATGACTTCAGCTAGATGCATATCCGAGCTTCAGGCTTTATGCATCAAATGTCCTTATATGATCTTTCATAGGGACAGAGTATCACTCCGGACTAACCCCTCTTTCCTTCCAAAAGTTATCTCAGAATTGACAGTTAACCAGATGATTGACCTACCTGTCTTTTTTCCTAATTATTCAAATAAAGGGGAATACTGCTTTCATTTGCTGGATGTACATAGACAATTACATTTTTATCTATACAGAACAAAACCTGTACATAAATCAGACCAGTTGTTTGTGTCTTTCTCAGGCCCAAAATTGGGGGACCCTGTTTCTGAAGTTACCTTATCAAAGTGGTCAAGAAACTGTATATCTTTCATCTACCAACATAATAAAATTCCTTTACCAAGCAAGGTTAAAGCACACTCAACCAGATCAGTGGCAACTTCTGTGGCTTTTCATTCAAGGGCTTCAATAGATGATATCTGTGCAGCTGCAACCTGGTCTACCCCTCATACCTTTATTACTCATTAAAAATTGGATCTGGTCTCCAGGGGAAGAGCATCCTTTGGTTCAATGTTACTCAGGAACATTCTCCCATAAGCGCCTCCCAGGACACAAAGTAGCTAGGGACTCTGTCCCATCAGTAAGGAATGAATGAAGATTAACAAAATCAGATAAAGAAGTTATGTTCTTACCATAATGTTCCATCTGTGTTGTTCATCTTTATTCATTCATTATGACCCACCCACCTTCCTCCTCCAGAGGCTCCTGGAGGATCAGATTGGGTCCTAATCCTGCTAAAGTGAACCCAGAAAAAGCCTCTACTTTCCTTATCATGGGCAAACTCAATCCAAGGTAACAGGGAGAAGGGCACTATGGGAAAAAGCTTAGCTTGAGAGTTTTTTGGCTGGCACAAGCTTGTTATAAGACCAACTTGGTTCTGCGGATGGAACCGACACCCATCAGTAATGAATGGATGAAGAACATAACTTCTTTTACAGGGTCCACTTTAGGTGAGAAACATGAGAGTAAAATAGCATGGAGGTGGGTTTGGCATAATGATTAAGGTATTTACCTCATGTTTTCAAGATACATGGCTTGATTCTTACTTCAGGACATTGACTAGGCTTAAAATAGCCTTTCAGGTTAGTTAGCCTAGTATTCACCCATGACTTCACTACACTTGCTAATCAGTGTATGTACAAATGCTCTACAGTAACTCCAGCAACTACTGGTTAATGTTGATATCTCAATTACATTTCAAATAAAATCTTGCCACCTGTGGGAATGTTCTCTGGGATTGTTGATTGCAAATTCTCCACAGTAACTCCAGCAACTACTGGTTAATGCTGATATCTCAATTACATTTAAAATAAATCTTGCCACCTGTGGGAATGTTCTCTGGGATTGTTGATTGCATTTCTAACATGAACTTTGTCGCAAATAAATATGACATGAAAATCTGGATGATGCTTTTGTCATTCAATATTGTTTTTATGTAAATGTTGTTTAAGTATTATAGAATAACTCTGCCTGCATTGGGCACTACTCTTATATCCTCACTTAGCTGACAAGCCCTTATGTGATGGTGTCTGGCAGAAGGTGATCAGTGATATGAATGCTGTGGGTGGCCAGAGCTATGATTATAAGAGTGTCAGACATAAGGCCAGTGATATGATCAAGAAGGGTAAAGAGAGAGCCATGGTTATAGCAATAGAATGAAAAACTAGTCGGGGTAGGACTCCTACCAAACCACCGC
The DNA here is from genome assembly GCF_019279795.1 of Protopterus annectens. Classification (NCBI taxonomy): domain Eukaryota; kingdom Metazoa; phylum Chordata; order Ceratodontiformes; family Protopteridae; genus Protopterus; species Protopterus annectens. The sequence continues at coordinate 745,509,764 of NC_056744.1, forward strand.
TCACAGAGATGTTGGAGTTCCTGTCAACTGTAAGGGATCCAGACAGCTCAGAAGAATTTCAACCACAGTGCTGTAATAGATGTTGGAAAAGAGGTGCAAGACAACAGCAGGATGTCATTTAGTGATTCTGCAGGTAATGCCTGGATGCCGCAGTGGTGCAGTGGCAGTGGTAGCATTGTTGCCTCATGGCAAGAGGTTTTCCGGTTCAATTCTCAGCTGGGGTGCCTTTTGTGCAGACCCTGCATGTCCTCCCTCCATTCATGTGGGTTTTCTCCGGGTGCTCCGGTTTCTTCCCACGTTACAAAGATATGCGTCTAGAGTGTTTTTCCCCAGGCCTTTGCTGAAAATTGGCTTTGTTCCAAGTCAGACTTTCCTGGTAAACAAATGTTAAATAAATAAAAATGCCATTCAAATATATATAACATATTAGAAGTTTAAGGTATTAAATGCTTACAGTACCTCTAGCAACTGTAATTTTTATAATTTTTATGTCTAAGGACATTTGCCATTGAGGTACAATGACCACCTATATATAGATATATATATATATATATATATATATATATATATATATATATATATATATATAGGATTATTATCAAGCACACAACATTGTAAAGCATGAACGGTGATGTTGCCGGTACATATGCTCGACTCATGAATATTAAGTAGGTCCAAAGGTCGACGCAGAAACATCGACAATGTTTTGTTGATATTAATGTTGACAGCTGCCATTGTCAACCATGCTTCGTGTCCCTGCCTTGTTTACGTCCTTATGAACTGATGGACACTTGTACGTTGACATTCTGAATGGCGCTCCTACCATGTTCAAGGAGGTGCCTGTCGTTTAACTGACTTTCTGCCTTTTGATGGTAAACTATATATATATATATATATATATATATATATATATATATATATATATAAAAGGTTATTTACATTTGCATGTGATGTTGCTTTATTGAAGAGTGGGTAGTATATTATAATCATTTATTTGTATTTCTTCTGTTTTTCCGTTGTTTTCTTAGTGTATTCACAGGTGAGGTTGGCACGAGAACTGTGGAGCTCTAACTGCCTGATGTTGGAGGATTGGTAGCCTCTGACAAGGATGACAGTGATAAACAGGCACTGTCTGGGCTTGCATAGGCTATTTCTGACATTGAGGGTGTGGCTCCCACAACCCCTCCCTACAGACTGGACACAATCATTATGCCTACATATACCCATGACACAGAACCATCTGAGAGTGGACAGGTTGATGGAGGCATAGTTGATCAGGATAGTGTGGTTACTTCAGTTGCAAAGTTGGTGGAATCCCCCCAGTCTTCATGAGAGTGATGTACCACACAGGGGTGTCAGTAGTAGAGGAGGGATGATTACTACTCTCCCCCTGATGTTGGTGTATCAGTATATCCAGGGCTGTCACTGGGGCATAGGCAAGTTTCACCAGTTCCTCAGAACAGGTAGAGTACTGTATGTTATGCATTCTGATATATGAGACTGCATAAACCATGTGTGTGACTTTTTGGACTAAATGAATGACACACTGGACCATGCAGTGCCTATTATGGAATATCTGCTGGGGGAGAGACAGCATCTCTGAGGCCAAACAGCCAATACATCACCAGATGTTAGCTGATGTGGCTATGGCCATGCCAGATCCTGCTGCCACAGTGGTACTACTTACACTATGTCTGTGGTGGAGGTGTCTTTACCCAGATGTGGTCTTCAGTGAGATCATGGATGTAGTCATGATGACAGCTTGTACAGCCAGATAGCATCTCAACTTCTATCTAGGGTTATGGAACTGGCAGTGCAGTTCCTGGCAGAGTTAGTTCACATGGTTTGGGGCATCAGGGTTGAAGTGGATCCTCTATCAAGCACAGCTACCCATGTAAATGATGCTAGGGTGCAGTGCTAGCACAAAACCTTTGGCTGCGTTACTGCAGACCCACACACAGTACACCTTACACCCAGTCTTAATAATCTTCAAAACTGACTTTTTCACATCTGGAGATACTAGCCCTGACAGTCCATACTTGCTCTGATCTCATCTCTTTCTCTCTGTCTTACACACACACACACACACACACACACACACACACACACACACACACACACACACACACACACACAAACTTCTTCTGTGTCAGGCTTGCCCTTCTGTAACCCACACCATGCATTGTTCATGATGACTGTGCACTGCCCTTTACACAATTCTGTGTATTACAGTTACTTATGTCTGATGCACAAAGTGGCCAGCTAATTATTGCCTAGTCAAATACCCGTTGTTATCAGGATATGTAACAGTTTTCAGTTTGTTTTAGTCTGCTTAACTTCAATAGTGTTATTAGTTCTAGTGGTCATAGTCATATCAGTAGTAGTAATAGCACTAGCATTACAGTAATATTAGATACGTAGGATTGCTTGCTCGGCCCCTTGTGCAGATGATACTGAGACTGGGTCTCTGACTTGAGCTACTTGTGTCTAATGCAGGCCAAACATGTTTTTTGGCAGTACTTTTTTCTTTCTAATGTTGGATAGCAACTTCTCATTTGCTCTTAACTAATTCTATTTTTGATTGTAATTATACTGTTCTATAGCTATGCTTGATCATCTGCACGTGCATGTTATGGTAATATTGCCCTACCCCCTGTGGGTTCATTTGACATGGAGCTGCTTAGGCTTGATGTACATGTTGGAAATATAATATGTATGGAAGAAAAAATATTTTTACTCCCTTTAAAAGCTTTTTAGTTGGTTTGGTCTGTATATGTTGCATGTATCCATCATATATATTACTTATGACATTCTTGCATAATTGATCATAGTTTGATTTTACTGAAGTATAGTACATAAACATAGGTAGATGTTAATTATTCATTACAGGCTCATCATTCACCTTTGTTACTGCTGATGACAATGTCATAGGTTGGGGGTGCCTATGCCTGATGCTCAGGGGTGCCAGAAGCTGATGAAGGCTGGGGGAGGGCAATAGAAGCACTTTGTGATCTAAAAGCGCAGTTTTTTAGCTGTATACTGCCATAATAGAAGCATATTTGTGACAGAAAATGTATATAATGTAAATATGCATTACATTTGGAATGAGTGCACAAAATGTTTATAGACCCGTACAAATGAAGATGAAGCTAATGTTGCACAAGTGGTATGTGATCCAGTAGCCATATATTCAAAAGTTAGAGAAAAAGTGTAACAGTGCTGTAAAACACTGTTGCCACACAGAAAGAACAACTATCACAGAAGAGTGGTGGGAAGCTGTTAAACATTTCATTCAGACTGGTACATAATCAGTCTGACTCCAAATTAAGTGTTTAACAGCTTCCCACTGCTCTTTTGTGGTGACTGCTGAATGCTGTTAATGCTTTAATGTGTGACTAGAGCTTAATAGTAGTAAGAGGTATTTAATAAAAGCTTGTTAAGAACCATTCTTTTCTGATGTCAGAATGGTGCTTAACAGAAGGTCATTGTAACTTTTTTGAGAATAAGGAAAGTGTAGTCTTTATTTCTAAATTTTTTTCTCACCTTTAAACCTCAAATGTATGTAAGGAAGATCACTGTGGCTTTTCACACAATAATGCATCAGAGATATGCACACATCGCTATAGCTTGTATAGGGGCAACAGGCTTGAAATCATGATTGTAACATTTTTTTTTTCTTTTTTCTCACACCCACATATCAAAAGTGTATACAGGTGGCTAATTATGAAAGGTAGGGTTAAGGAGGCATATTGTGAACATATATCTGAAATCAGTTTTAAACATTACTATATTCTGGTTGTCAGATGGATACACAGAAGGTAGCAATCTTTTGCAGTTTGACTGAAGAGCCAAGCTGTATGATGTATGATAGTAGCAAACTGAAACGTTACCAAGGCTATTTATTCATTCACTCTTATCCCAATCTAACATCAGAGGGATGCCTAGAAGGTGACTATATATATATTTTTCTTTTCTGACAGAGAGGCAGACACTATTCTAAGGTATGATTCATGTATCTTTGCAAGCATGTGTCTTATTTTTATGGGAGGAGGGCTGGTATAATGGTTAAGATCTTAACCTCACAGATGTAAGATTCATGGCTTGACTCTAACCTCTGCTTATTAACTAGGCTTGTAATAGTCAACAGACTGATAGACTAGCATTTCCTTATGAACCTTATTGGAAACTATTTTTTGTCAGCTTTATTCATTAAGCCTTATCCGCAACTTAGAAAGAAAAAAATAAGACTGCATTTCTTTAGTTAGTTATGATTTTTGTCCAGACCATAACTGTAACAAAATGCTGGAAGGAAAGCTCTAAAATATACCTTACAGTATCTAGAATTCCATGGCTTTTGAGGCCCAAGCACCCTCCAGACTATCAGCTTAGTTCTGTTTTTTCCTCCACAGTTATTACACTGTAGTCTTGGCCAATTAGGAGTAGTGCAAGGAGGTAGGAAGAAAATGAAGAGGAAGACTGAAAATGAATGTCTTTCTTTAGCCATGATTTTTGTTTAGGCCATCTTTGGCTCAAAAATTTGAAAAAAAAGGTCTGAAATGCAACTCAGTGATCTAGAACCTAGTGGCTTTTAGGGCTGAGACCACTGGCTTAAACTGATTATCTCCTCTTCATTTAGTCAGCATCAAAATATCCAGAACTGCCAGGGAAGTCATCACACAGTTTATCAACAAGGGTTGTTTCTCTCCATAAAACATTTTATAACACTGTAAAATCTGGATAAGAAAAAAAATGCAAGATGCTTGATTTTGTCTGATTTATGATTCGATTGTATCTGTATTTACTATTACGTATCATATACATGATGCCAGGGTAATCCTATGGGCTAGGCTTGTAAAGGCCCCAGGGCCATTAGCCTAATACACACCTATGAACCTATGAACTTATATACGATATATAATAGTATTAAACATGCCATTGCAGACACACTCCTCAAGCTGTTTAGCTTAAGTTTAGCTACTGGCTTTGTCTGTAATGAATTGCACACTGCTGTATTAATGTCCCTCTATAAGGATGGCCTTACAACTGACTTAGGAAGTTAAAGATCTATCCGACTTACAGGCCTCATCTGCAAAACCGTGGGGTGTATTATATCTAACTTCATAAACTGTGATATCAAGATTTGTGTTCAACTTGATTCCCAATAGTTTTACTTTATGAAGGGTTGATCCTGTCTATTTAACCCTATAAACTTCTTCAAAAGAGTTACTGAGGCTGTAGAGATGGTGACCATGCAGTGCACATGGTATATCCTGACCTGTTGAAGGCCTTCAACACCATTCCCCATGCTGGTATCATATAAAAGCTAATTACTTTAAAAATTAATCCATATGTGGACTCAGAACCAACTGACTGAAAGACAGAACCCACACAGTACGAGTTGCAGGTACCTCATCAGAAGGTATGAAAGTGGCCAGTGGTGTTCCTTTAGTGCTTAGTTCTGTGACATCTCCTTTTTGGTATTTACTTCTCAGATCTCCAAGTGAGGAGCCAAGACCTCTGGGTAACAAAGTCTGGAAATTAATGTAGTCAGTCTTGCTCAAGTGAAATATACCTCTGTGGAAAAATCTGCCTAAACAGTCAATTAAACAAGAGAGCCAAATCCTATCATGGTACTCAGTGGGTGAAAGCCAATAAAATATGCAGGTCTGCACCAACTTATGGAAATTAAATTTTGTTTGTAGAGCATCATGTGTATGCGTTTATGTGTGTATGTGTGTGTGTATATATCTGTGTTTGTGGTATGAAAGAACAGCAGCAGCAGGGCTAGCCATCAGGTGGTGTGAACATTGGTTCTAGCTGATTTTCACTGTTGAAGTGGCACCTTGACCACATGTGCAAAAATGGCAAAAAGTGGTTGTGGATGGATGGATGGATGGATAGATCGATTGATTGTAAAGCACACCTCTCAACTCTATGGAGTATACACATGAATGCAATATCTTATTATACTCACGTAAATTGTTGTCTTTACTGCTAATGATCCCAGGTTGTGGCTGAAGAGTCACTAGACCAGCCCACTTACCTGGTAAACAAATAACAATTAGTAAATAAATAAGTAAACTGTCCAGAATTTTACCAATTATCCCTGGTTTTGCCTCACATTTTGTTCTTTCCCTCATAAAATGTTTGATTTTCTTGAAAATCACCCAGGACCATACCTCTTAACCCTTCAGAATTTTGCAGAATGTCCTGATTATTGTCCCATATTTTTGGTCTTTTCTTCATAAAATGTGTGGTTTTCTGGCAAACCATTGAGTATTCTACTCACTAAATAATGATGCATTTGAGTGTGAGATTTCACATCCTTCAGAAAATGCATACTGATGCAAAACTTATTATTCTAGCAGCTTTCTAAGTTTATAAAATGAATATTTAAAATCTATTCCTGATTTTGACCCTTTACACCATTAATTTTGGCTTTGTCCAGAATTCTTAAGCAAAAGTTGAAAGATATGCAAAGGATTACAGTCAGCCACTAATGCTAGACATTAAAGTTTCACACATCTGTTCTTCAGAAAGTACATGTTGATGCAAAACCTATTCTTTTAAATTTTAAATGAATAAGTAACATTTAAAAATCACTCCTGGTTTTCAGCCTTAATTCCCTTGTTATTTTTGGCTTTGCCCAAAATTCTTGAGGAATGAAAATGATTGACAATCTTCAGAAACACTCGCATATGCATTTCCATGGTAACCGCAAGAGTGGGCAGCCAGAAAAAGACTATTTATTACTCAAATCTTCTTCTAGCTGCCTGAGCTAGCAGCTAGCTCATAGGATCATAGATCATAGATTAGTAAGTACTAGGCTAACTGCCCTTGTGGACCATTTTAAGCCTAGCCAATTACTCCATGTGAGAATCAAACCCTGTACATTGTGTTTGTAAATGCCAACCTGCTACCAAAAAGTGAGAGTCAAACCCTTTACCTTGTGTCTGTAAGGTAAACACCTTAACCATTATGCCAACCCCAACTCAGAGTTGCCAGTGCAAATGTTTCTGTGTAACTGTTATTCCAGCAGCAGTTTCAGGGCATATTGGGCAGTTGTTGATAGTGTATGGTTCCAGCACCAATGCTGATGCTCGAAGTAACCAGCCATTACATGAGTATATAAAGGCTGTTACGTTTGCATGCATCATTATTGTTTGTATGTGCTTAGCTCCTTTTCTAATTAAGTGATGAGTGCGTGCTGTTCGCTTCCTGTTAGCCAGTGCCATGACATATTGCTCATGTTTCCATCCGTGACAATCCTCCCTAGCTGTAGGTTCCTCATCTGACCCCTCATTTGTATCTGCAGCCCCTGCCTGTGGTGCTGGAAACTGAATTCCTGTCCTGGGTACTCTGCTGAAACTGCTTTCTGAGTACATAATAGTTAGTATTTTGGCAAAAGTGGCAAGCTCATATTGTAGGGCCTCTCCAGATGTATCTAAACATCAGAAATGTGACTTGAAAGGTGTGGTATTTATAGTCTGTGCATTTGCATTGTTGTAAACTTGTTCAATGGGGTTGTGTGGATTGGATTTTTCATGGGAGTCATGAGCCGGGGTTCCAGTGCATATCCTGCATCCCCCACTAGTTGACCTTGTGGAAATTCACCCCTTGAAAATCTTAGGAACAGGTCACAGGTGTGACATATGTGGGAGTCATGGAAACTGCCATGGTGACCTGCACACACATTAAGGTTCGTATCTTATGCACTACAGACCACCTGATAGTTAATGGAGTGACAGCTTTTTCTCTTTATGTGCCTCTTTCCCAGTTTACCAGATGAAGCTTTTATTTCAATATGGATTCAGTCCGTGGCCTTCAGTACCTCAGGAAAATGTGATATGACATAGAAATTTTTAAATGACGATAGCTTCCTCTTCTGGGGTACATGTAATTCATATATGCTCCTCCACATGTTGCAGCACTGCAGTGAGGAACTGGTAAAGTATTCTTGAGCAGAGGCCTGTGAAACACCTAATGTGTCCCCTGTCAGTAGCTGAAATATCCCTGTAGCTAGTGGACTTAATGCGCCTTAGTTTCCACTGGGATGAGTTCTCAATGGCCTCAGGTGAGGATGGCAGAATTCCACTATTTGTTCTACAGTATCCCTGTCCACCCTGTATTGCTGTATTATTTCTATTTCATGTAGTCCATGGTGGGTCAAGTATGGTCTGAACACCCTCCATCTTCTAGGCCCGGTTCTAACAACAACAGTAGCACCTTTTATGAACGCCTGTTGCACATACAGATTTATAATGGCTCTATAAACCCCTAACATTTTTTTAGAGTTTCCCTTTGACTGTATTCCAACATATCAGAATTTAGGGTGAAAGCAAGTGTGACCTATTCACCCTCATTTTAAACACTTCCAAATTGCTGTACCATGTATTTTGCTTCATTATCATGTACCTCAGCTATCCATACACTCATTAGCATATTTGGCTGCTAACCCTTGTTAGGCAGCCAGCTGCAATGTGTATGCCTGTTTCTTGAATTGCAGACAGCTCACTCTTTGCTGCGTGCCACATAAATAATTTAATCTTGCTGTGTAGGCATTTATGAATCCTGTTCTATTTCTGAAAAAATAACACACCATGCTTTGAGCCAATCAGGAAACACACTCAAACAAAACAATATGATTATTCTATGCAGTTCCAGTATGAAATCAGAAAATAGATTGATTTTGTTGTATTAAGCAAATGAAATGAAAAATGCACCAAACGTGTTGCATTTTGTGCTGTAAATATTTCTCATTTTTCCACATATTGCTATATTACTATTGAATGCCAAATAATCAGTCCAGTCTCTAGGAACAGATTCCAATTCCTATAGCTATATACTAACAATAAAGCGACTACTTGTCTAATCTAATAGTATTCAGTAGCAGTAGTACTTATCTTTACTGAGTTTTTTTCCTAGCAACTAAAGGGCAACATTGTTCCTGTTAGGTAGATTTGTTTTCATTGCTCATCTTATGTTATTAATAACTTTATCCAACATTATCTTCACCTTCTGAAATCCCCAGATTAAATGGGGATAATCTGCGTTGGTAGGATTGTTGTGTAGCCTTACAAGGGAGTGTTGTCTCATATAAATCATTTTATACATAGAGACAAATGTCTGTGTGATGGGTCCCAACTCTGGGCCAGCAATCAAGGACACTCAATCCTCATCACTGACTCTGTTGAGGGATGGTCACTAAGAGCAAAGATGGATTCACACAGTATTTTCAGATGCAGCTCCCTGCACCAAGCATAATTTCCCATATGAGTACACAAGCAGCATGCTCCAGACCTGGGGCTGGACTCTATTTCTCTCAATAGATCCACACAATACTCCATATTGACCACTTTGTAGCTATGTGTCCCTGTTCGCAGTAGCTGACACACAAACTTGGATATTTGAGTTTTATACACACATACACACCTGGGAAAAGCTGGCAGAGATTTACTAACTGTGCCCCTTCTGCCCAGACTCTGAGGTAAACAAACTGCCACCAGTCTGCTACCGTAAGGCTTTTACAATGGGTGCCCAATCCAATTATACTGTGGAAAATTAATACTAATATAAATAGTAAGGTGTGACCAAAGCAGCAAAGCTTTCAAGAGCAGCCACAGTGTCACTAAAACAAGCATAAGTACTCTCAAGATGTTAAAAGTATTCTCTAAAGGACCAGACACAAAGAAAGCTATTAAGATATTTAAAGATAAACAATAAAACAAAAACAGGAGAATACTGAATGCAATAAACAACAGAGTTTCAACCACAGAGATATAAAAAATAATACAGTTGCATAGTTTCTCACAGATGCAGAAAACAATACTAAACTAGTCTCACTAAATGTGCCTAACTGACAAAAGAATCACTGTTTCCTGACTACTTACTAAAGCAAGGGAAGCTGATGTGTGCTGAGTGTCTTAGCACAGCAAAAGCCAGATGATGTCTCTCTTTGTCTATGTGTATGTGTGAGATGTATATCCTGTCAGAAATCTTTCCTTCAGATTCTAAAGTACTGCTGTGAGGGTTCCAGATAAGAACCTAGCACTTCTGGTCACCTGAATCTGGTTCAATATACACACAGAGCTTTGCAAAGATCTGTGGCAGCATTTGAAAGCTATAGCACAATTTCAAACTTTCCACCCTTCCAGGGTTCTCTGATAAAACATACACATTTGATCAGTTACAGCAATGCAACCTAATATACATTTTTTCTGTCTAGCCAGACCTACTGTTGATGCATTCTTAACACAAGTAACTTTACAAATATATTTTTAACTCAAACATCTGTACAAATCAATGTGATAGGTAAATAACATAAAATTATTCACAAAACTCCAGCTAGCTATGCTAGTATATATACACATGTACTGCCCTACTGTCCCTGGCACATATGGCACTACCTGATAACACCACAGTCTGCAGAGGATCTGCTATTGAAATGCATGTTTAAAGGGAGTCAAGATTTCGTTCCCTTAGATTTTTGATAAACAGTTTTGATTAGAAGAATAGCTCTCCTGCATATAGTCTGAGGACACTATATATTTCTCCAAAAAAAAAAAAAAAAGACATGACTAAAAACTCAGTTTATTTAAAGGCATATGATACAAACATAGGATCAGTTTCAGCAACTACCATCCTCAGTCAACTTAAAATACTTAATGGTATCTTAAGTAGACCAAATAATTCACATGATTTAAGTAGTTTTCCAAGTTAGGAAATGTAAAACTTAGCATTTACAGTAAGCAAAATAGTTTAAAAATTGATGGTAAGGTAAAGTGAAATGCAAATGAAGACATAAACATATTATATAGATCATTCCTTACTAACAAACAAGTTGTAGAAGATATAATAAAAAAATCATGCCTAGTAAGTTAAACATCAGTGATGATCCTATTACACCTCCATCCACAAACGTCCATACAGTTACTACCATACAACCCTCCTGGTATGGAAATACAAGTAGTATGAACAACAGCCAGTATGAAATCAAGTAGTCTTAAAATTTAATTGCCCATAGACCTAGACCTAGAAGATGGAGATTGCTATACCTAAAGTCCCAGTATAATTAGGTAATTTATGACAATAAAATCAGACAAAAAAATGTAAGAACTTTTAACACACTGGCATTAATAAATAAATAAATAAATAAATATTAATTAAAAAACACCATAATAATCAATAATGAGGACTTTGGTACTTAAAAATATGTTTAATTCAAAGGCTTATAGACACTTATTAATTCCTAGAATGAATAAAATACCTAAATTAATGATCTATGTTTTCTCTTTCTTTTCTAAAGTTGATTGCAATCCAAATTTATTAGGACTGTAAAAATCTATTTTTTAAACATGGATACTGCAGTTGGATATATCAAAGGATGTCTGTATAATATTTTAAATTGTCTACAATAATATATATCATTAAAGGGTTCACACATTTTGAGTTTTAGAGGGCATGATGTCATGCCTGTGTAAAATGCACTAAACACAGTGAGATATGTATGTGACCCAATCATTCACACAAGTAATCCATTGTTGAATTTCATTAATTTTAGCAGTATTAGCAAAAGTGAATTGTCTTTGTGTACAGAATGGCAAAAGCTGCAGTTACCAAATGGTTGGTTCCCAGTGGGTTTAGAACTTAATCTAATTTCTATGTGGAGTATGCAAATCCCCAAACCCTTTTGCCCTGCCATATGTTGGGCATGATTTTGTCCCCTCTAACATATAAGTACACATCTCACATATAGCACTTACAATAAAAATCTGTCAGATAGTACAGCTGACCTGTGTTTGTCAATCGCCTGATGAATTTTAAAACTATTAATATCAAAACTCATGATGTGTCTAATAGTCTCATTCCTATGGTTGTTACTCCTCTTGAACTGAAGAAGTGCATCATTGGAAACCTGGTCCTCTAACCAGTGTTTACTCTTTATACCTCTTGTAGCAAGTTCTGTGATCAAGATCCAGATTTTTTTCTGCACAGCCTGTCATGCTGATCAAGCTTTTTTGTTTCTGATGAATTGTTATTTGAGTATATCTGAAGTAATGTGTCTAGGGTAGCAACCAGCACATGTTAGTTAATAATGATAAAAAAGTACTTCCTATTAATTATTGTCAGCAATGAGTCATCAATATCTTTTGTTGTACTAACATCCAAAAAATTGATGCTAAACAATTCTGCCCATAAAGTAAACATAATGATTCAAATATTCTTAGTCAAATATCCCACACACCTTTACAAGGTGTCCATAACACTTAATTATAGATTAGGCATCTAAACATCTTTCTCATATAACTATGCAGGAAAATAACCCATCTGCTGGTTGCTTGTAAATAAATGTTAACTCAAAATAGCACATAAATAAATCTGTATACAGAAGGCAAATGCAGCCCTCCACCAATGTACCAGATAACATCAAGTAACATTGGATTTGAAAATAAAACAGTCTTACAGACAATTTCTATCAACCTGAACAAAGACCGACTAAAAGGTTTGCTATAAATATTAGCTACTGTCTTCAATGTTTCATAGATTACAAACAAGCAAAATGAAGAATAGATGAGTATAGCAACTTAACATCTAGGGTACATTCATATCATATGGTGTGTAGATGTAATTTACCTGCAAGCTGCAAAATGTTTGTGTCTTGTTAATGGTACCTGACCATGGGCAATAAAGTCTTAAAACAAATATTCAAACATTTAGAAATAGGTTCATTTAGGATACTGTCCTAGAGACAATAGAACACCCTGAAGGTTTCAGTCAAGACTTATGTATTTTAAGTAATTAGAAAAAACTTGAGGATAGGGGTCCCTAGTTGTATCCAAAATTTCAACTGGCCCTTTATAACCTCCCACAGTACTGACTGTTATAAAAACAAATCGGTCTGATTGTTAAAATCTAAACTAGGGTACAGGGGTAAATGTATAACATTTCTGATCATTTAATCGATAAAAAGCCTCAGTACAATAAGGTTCATAATCCCAGCAAAAGTTACTACAGTCTTAGTATTCTGTTTCAATTTTGCCAAAGGTATTTTTCCTTAATGAAATTATGTCCAGCACTTCTGAAACGCTCATCAATATGTAGATAACATTCAGAAATGACCTGTTTTTCAAAGGTCTTGACCATAGGATGTTACAGAGGCTGGAAGTTAGAATGATGAAAACAAAAATAAAAATTTAAACATAAACTGGATTGGTCTCCATATTATTACACATTTCTCTGTTGTCATTGATTTTTCCAGAATCCATTCATATAGTATTACAAAACTAATCTCACATATACTTTTGTCATTTTTCCCATGCTTATCTAATGCATGCATATATATATATATATATATATATATATATATATATATATATATATATATATATATATGTGTGTGTGTGTGTGTGTGTGTGTGTGTGTGTGTGTGTGCATTGTTCCCTGTCACCAAATATTTTGAATCCCATATTCTACTGAGAACATAGTTTTTCTTTTTACCTAAATGTAGTACTGCATTTAACATTCTTTCTGTAGTCAATTATAGACCCTCTTATGTGACATACGTTATGTGCTGAGCAATTCCCATCACTGTATGTATGACCTCTAGTTCATCCCACAACGATATTAAGCTGGGATGAATTTTAGCACTGGTGTATTGCTGTGTTTCAGATGCTTTAACATGTTCATCTTTTTTACAAATTCCCATGTTAGGAAGTCCAACTCTCATTATGCTTAGGGTTCATTAACTTTTTTCTTGTTATTCTTGGGGCAGATGATTCCCAAAATGATATCCACAATCAGTTCTTGAATTTTACTTGGGTAGTCAGGATAAAAAAATGTTAAGTAGAACTCTCAGTGAAAAGGCACCTTTGGCATAAATATAATTTCAGGTGCATATATTTTACTTAATATGTGATTTCCAAGTTTTATATTAATCTATAATTTGTGTTTAAATCCTGAGTCAGTTAGATAGTTTTTTAAACATTTCCTTGAATCAAAGGGCAGGTTAATACCCATGTAGGTATATTCTTTGAACTACTTTTATATGGATCATTGACTGTGATTCTATACTGAGCATTCCTTGTATATTAAGGTGAAAATACGGGTTTTGCTCATATTTTTGAGAAGACAAGATATTTTAGAAAATGGTTCTAATAAATTTAAAACTATTTTGAGATGGTTGTTTGAGTTGTTAATCCACACTATACAGTCATTTGTGAACCATGCCAGATTAACCATTTGCATTTCAACAATTTTAATTCCTGTATGAGTTAAATTCTGACTTATCTTTGAGAAGATTTCAAATCTCAATTGAAATAATATTGCCAGTAAAGGGCAATATTGAAGGTGATACTAAGACTTCAGAAGCTTATGAGCAATATTGTCTCATAACTAACTTTGCTTTGGGGTGGAAATAGTAGAGTTTACACTTGTGTATACATTCTAATGGAAATGGAAATTGATTTAACATAAGCCAGAAAAAGTCCCTATTAAGGCTATCATTTTTTAACATTTATTTAAAAAGTAAGGTTTAATTTTATGATTTACTTAGAACTGCATATTCAGCTATAGTCATATAAGATAAGGCCCTCTGGCTTTATTCTTAACAAAGCCTTTTTTAATTTTGATGTAGAAGATATAGGATAACAACTTCTGATATATTGCCAAACATTTTTGTTTAAAATGGTAAAAGTAAATAGGTCTGTAATGTTTCATTTGTATGTTGATTTTTAAGAGGTTTTGGGAAGACATGAACATTATCAATCAAGGAGGTTTCTGGAAGGTTGCCATCTAATCTTAGTCTAGCAAATAGCAGGAGTAGAGGTTCAGATGGCTTTGCTTTAAAGCTTTGCTAAAAATTAAAAGTCATCCGACTTGGCTCAGTGGCCTTCACTCCAATAATCAGTATAACAACTGCCAGTATCTCAACTTTATTAATAGGTACTGTAAGTTTTGCTTTATGTAAAGGCTTTACATTCAGTACCTCAACATTCTTTAGTTGGGTGTTAATTTCATTACTACTAGGGGAAACTCTATTTTCAGAGAACATTGTATTCTGTTTTCAGTAATCAATTCATATCTACAAGGTGCCAATCTATATTTCCTGAGTTATAGAGATATGATAGCAACTTCCTTAGGCCTGTCTCAGTCTGCTAGCCAATATTGTTAGAGATGTAAACCCCTGTGCCTATTAAAATGACCTAATTCGTTCTCACCTTTCATGTACATGTAAACTTTGAATACTTTAACTTTCTGTTTAGGCTTCTTTCATTTAAACTTTCTACAGTTATGTTTTTGCATAAATTTTTTCTAATTGTTTTAGTTGTTCTTCCATTAGTTAATTGAATAAGTCATTATTTTTCATTTTAATACTCTTTTTTCTTATATTAACCTGCGCATTAAAATAGTTTATTTTATATTCTTATTTTGAGTTTCTTTAAGGAACTGGAGGCTAGTCATCTTTGATTTTCCCTTTCAGAATTTTCATCAAGTTAGCATCTACTGTATTATCCGTAAAGAGTTGAACTTCTACTCAATCTTCATAGATTCATAGGTGTTTACTAGGTTAAAGACCACAAGTGTATTTTTAAGCCTAGTCTTGCATCCCAAATCTCTGACAAGTTGTGATACCTTTGATAAGTGCAAGTAGGGGCTTGGTAGATGAAACATTTACAAGCAGGGGCCTGAAAGAGAAACCATTTACAGGTTGCCTGTGTCCATTGGAGACATAGGTGCCAAACCAGGGATTAATTTTCTGTTCCCCATCCACTTGCCCAAGTTACACTTGAATTGGGTTGGGAAGAACTCTGCTTCACATGGATGGGGAGCCTGTTCTAGAGAATGGGTAGTCTTTGGGATACATACCTGTCTCTTCAGCAGGTCCTATTTATATCAGTGGCAAGGTTTAAGTCTTTAGAACAGGTAATTGAGGTGTTGTTAATTTTGCAGAATATGCTGGAGGTCCATCAGGCTGGGATCTGACAATGCCTTGCATGCCAGGCATAGATCTCATCTCAAAAGCCAGTATGAGACAGAATGCAGGGATAGGGCCTTGAGGTGGTCTACATAAGACATGTTACTTACATCCTGTATTCTTTTAGTAAGGAACCTTTGTGGGCATTGAAGTTGTTGGATAAGCTGGGTTAGAGACTTAACAAAAGGGGAGTTGTACTCAATGATAGGTCTGATGAGTGCCGGATACAGTGGAACAATGATTATCTTGGACTTGGATGCCATACTTTTGTTTGTAAGTTGCACAACATATAATGATTTTCTTACTACTATAGACTCAAGAGGGTGAAAGGCTAGATTACTCTCTATGTGTGTCCCCAAGTCTCTGACTGCTCGGTCAACTCTTAGGGGTGTATTGTCAATATGATAGTTACTAGAGGTGGATAACTTCTGAAAGGATACTATTATGCATTTCTTGCAATTTACTTTTAGTCCATGGATCTTACACCAGTTATTCATCGGTGTCAGCCTTTCCTAGAGAATATTTGTGTCAGTAAGGGATTCTATAACTGATATTAATGTGCAGTCATCTGCAGATTTGGTCAGCACTGACATTGGCCTTGACTTCAGAGAAGTAAATGCCAAAAGGGAGCGCTCCCAGAAGTGATCCCTGGGGGACTCCACTTGTGACTGAACTCTTTGTAGAGGTTGACTCCTCAATTCTGGGTCCTGCCTGTGAGCCAGCTGGCTCTCCACTGGGTGACATAAGAGTTTATATCTAACCTCTTGAGTTTGTTAGCAATGCCTGAGTGGGGTGCGATGATCTGAGGTATTGCCAGTTACGCCGGGAGAAGTAGGGCAGTGGATGTGTAACATATGCCAGCACAGCTAACTGGAATTTTGTAAAGAATTACATGTCATTTGTATGTCAAACTGATTTATACAGATGTTTGTGTTGAAAAATGTACCAACAGTGGGTCCTGACTGTATTGTAACTGATTAAATGTATATGTTTTAACAGAGCATACCGAAAGAGAAGAGGTTAATCTCAGTCCATCTAACTTTGAAAAATAGTAAGAAATTAAATTAGTTAATTTAGGCTATAATGATTGTATCTTACAGTTCTGATTGCAGCCAGAGACAAAATGTATGGGAAAATAAATACTAGGAAATCTTGTGTATTGTCTCCAACAAGGAACTAATGGCTACTCTGGAAGAATGGAAGTGTTTTATGGTGTTATGAATTCCAGAAGCTGCAACAGATCTTAGCAAGCTCTATGTGTGTATATTATTGACACATATGTGCTAAATCCTGGCAGCTTCTAGCCAAGGGGGGGGGGGGGTAACATGGGAACCAGAAGTCAGATGGCCAGATGTATGTGATGTAATTCTGTAATCCATTGCAAATAATGATATTTTAATACTAGATGAGACTGATGTCTTAGAGCAGTTTGTTTTTGGGACCTGGCAATGAAGGATATCCTCACCCACTTCATCTTGCCTTGTTCTAGAATGTGAACCAGGGAATAGTAATTCTTTAGATTAGTATTTGTGTGAATCTGTTCATCTGTATTATTTTAATATTTCCTGTGAGTAAAACTCTGGTGTTTATTGTAAATAGATATTTAGTATTTTCAAGTTATTTAATTATTTATTATTAAATATATTTAAACTCTATTGTTTATTGTAAATAGATATTTAGTATTTTCAAGTTCTTTCATTATTTATTATTAAATATATTTAAACTTTTCATTGTAGCCGGTCCTTTAGAGAATATTTTAAACTTTGAGAGGACTTACATCTATTTGGTGCCACTGTGGCCACTCCTGCAATGGCCAAATGCTATCATTTGTATTAGTATTAATTTCACTCAGTATAATTAGGTACCCTTGTAAGAGCCTTAGAGTAGCTGGCTTTGGAGTGTCTGGTGGCAGTGTAACTACCTTATAGTCTATGCAGAAGGAGGCATAGCTAGTAAATCTGTGCCAGCCTTTCCTAGGTGTGTGTGTGTGTGTGTGTGTGTGTGTGTGTGTGTGTGTGTGTGTGTGTGTGTGTGTGTGTGTGTGTGTGTGTGAAAATCAGATCTCAAAGAGTGTGTGTGTGTCAGCTGCTTGGAGCAGGGACACGAACCACTGGTTTCACAGGGAGAGTGGTGGAGGACTTGGCTTGGACACTCGGCTGAGGGCATAACAACTCTATAGCTGTGCTAGTGGGGAGTTTTACTGGGGATCTGTTGGGAGAGGGAAAAGTCAGCCCCCAGACTGAATGTGTTCTCTTTGTGCTCTTAAGGGAAATTGTGCTTGATGCAGAGAGCTGCATCTGGAAATACTGAGTGTATCCATTTTTGCTCCAAGTGAATGTCCCTCTCCAGTGTCAGTGGTGAGGATTCAGGCTTCTTGATTACTGGCCCAGGGTGGGGATGTCACATGGGGTATTGCATCAAATACCTTGGCCAGGACAAGGTAGGCAGTGTGCTCCATTCTGCCCTCATCCATTGCTTTGGTGATCTTCTCAAAGACGTCCACCAGGTTGAGTAGGCATGACATGTCCTTGACAAAACCAAATTGAGTTGGTCCAGTGTCTAGAGGTTTCTGTGTCATTATTGATCATTTCCATGATAATTCTTTCCATGGTTTTGCATATGAAATTAGTGAGGCTTATGGGTCTGCAGTTTCTAAGGTCTGTAGATGGCCTACTAAAAAATCCACTGAAATTTCCTGACTGGCAGTTGACCCTGGGTTGTGGCAGTAAGAACACCAAATCCTAATCAGTAGACTACCAGGGATCTCCCTAAAGTATTTGTAGCTGGATTCAAACCATTACTCACCTGTATTCTATATCTGAAGTCATTGAACTTACACCTCATGCCACAGAGATAGATAGCATTAAGCAGTTAATAGTTGGCAGTGGGTAGCTGCAGCACAGAAACCTCAAAACTGATGTGACTGTGGCCTGACCCAACATTAGCCACAGTATTCACATCTATTGCTTATTTAACTAGGTGGTCTTGAAATAAACCAAATATAAAAGTAAGAAGTAATATTGTCTTTTTATGCCAAATAAGCAACTCTATTACTGTATGATGACTATCTGGAGATCACTATCAAATTTAGTTCTGCCTGATAATTATTCAAATGTTTGGTCTGGTTAGATGAACTAGTTGTTCTAAATGGGATTCTGAGTACATATGGGGTCATAACAGAATTAATATCTCCCATAAAGATTTGATATTGTTCCAGTGAATGCTTCAAGATCACTTCTGTTGTTTGCATTAGTGCTAGCATCTTTATTTGTATAAAATATATTAATAACCAGAATTGCATACTGGTTTGTATGTACTAAATTTAAAATCTAATAACCCCCTTTGCCTCTTTGATATTGTATTTTGACCAGCCAAGGTTCTCATGACACATAGTATGGACTCTGCTTTTAACAAAATGAAAAAAGTCTCCCACATCCATCCCTTCAAATGTTTTAGACAATTCTTGTAATTTAACTCAAATAGATTTGATTCCTGTAATAAAAATATATATGCACTGGATTTCTCTAGCAGGGCAATTACCCTCTGGGCCTTCAGTCTACTTATTAATCCTTTAAAATCCATAGAAAAAAGAAAAGAAAAAAGAGAACATAAACAATAACAATTGTAACAATAGCAGCCAATGTATAAACAAAGTAAATCAAAGTGGTTAAACTCTGTTTTTAATTTTATATATATATATATATATATATATATATATGGATCTACTTCACTATATCAATGTACGACATTGTCGAATCTCAATTCGTCGGCACCATAAAATCAAAAGCTTACTTGCATTCTGTTGTTTCATCATTTCCTTCTGTCCTGTAGGTATAAGTGGCAACAAACAAGATCTGAGGTATGTTAGGTGACTACAGCATTATGGATAAAGGGAGGAGCTCAAGAGTTTCAGTGTTTCACGAGCTGGAAGAAGCAGCCAAGTTAGATCTGGGGATCAAATCCGAAACTAACAGTTGGGAAGAATGAAAATGGATAGCACAGATGAAATCTTATGGTGAGTACATCATTTTTTTACATCAACTGAATATAAAACAGGTCTTTTAAAATAAATATCCAAACTATTATCTAAAGCATTCAGAAATAATTTCAAAAACTGAATAATTATTTGGCTTGCTAGAGTATAAAATGTACCCCCCCCCGGAAAAAAAAACTCATGTTTACCTGCATGTTTACATGCAGTAAAGGTTTTCTTAGCTTCTAGCACACTACCACAAAGTAGTTGCATATCACTCTGTGTGTAAAGATGGATGTTAAGTTTTCATGCAGCCTCTGAAGCTATGCAGATCATATAATTTGTTAATTGTGTGTCTCATGCACATTATTTATGAATGGATTTTAATCTTAAACCATATTCTTTTGTAGCCCTAAATTACTACAATATCATTAAAAAGGATAGACCCACTACCAAGTGTTAAATATGCACATGATAAATGCAGCTGTCATACACTTACAATTTGACTCCCCATGTCTTTAGTAATACACCCTCTTCACTTCTGGTCCAACACAAACAACCTGTACTTAAGATAAAGAATGGATTAAATGCTTTGAAAGGTTACCTAATATTGCATCTGATATTGTTAATCTTCGTCCACTTCCTTACGTATGGGTTACGGTTCTGATATCGGAACCATGCCGGCCATATACCAAGCTCATGCCAGCGATAAACTCTCGAGCTAAGCAATCGCTTAGCCATAATCCCCCTCTCCCTGTTACCTCAGATTTCGTTTGCCACGTCGCCATCAGGTCATGTCAGGCTGTTGCTCTTGAGCTAAGTGAAACCTTTTTTTGTCCTTTTATTTCAAAATAAGGACTTTTTCTCTCAGAAAAGTTGATTTTCTGATCTCTCTTACCTTATCACATTTAGCGACTCCCTTTTCTTTCAGTTTTCTAAAAATGTTTTAGTCACATTCACCCTTTTTATCTAATGTAAGGTATCAGTTGATTACCATAATTGGTAGATAGCCTTTCCTTTCTTTCCTTCGAGTAATTTTGTGTTTTTGTATTATTGTTGGTATTTGCCTTTCCTTTAACATGACAGATGAAAAAGGTAGTACTGGTTTTAAAAGATGTTATGATTGTGGACTTAAACTACCTACTTCTGATGCACATTCTTTGTGTGTTTTCTGTTTAGGTGCACCTCACTTAACTGTTGACCCACCTTGTGGGATTTGTAAGAATTTTTCCAACAGGACACTGATAGAGAGGAAAAATAAACTTTTGCTGAAAGGGTTACTAAAGTCTCCCTTTTCAGAGGCTATTTCTGGGTTGGAGGCCTCAACCCCTCCAAGATCCCATAAAAAGAAGTCTGAGGATGCTGCTAAGGCTAAATTTCTTCCTTCGTCCCCGGCTGGGGACTCTCATCAACCAAGAAAGAAAGCAAAGATTTCTGCTTCGGATCCCACTCTCTCAGATCCGACACCTTCGGCGCCTAGATCTTCGGCTTCAAAAAAGTTCTCAGCACCACCTATGTCTATGGCACCGATGTCCTTTGCTGTATTGGAACCGAGGGGCCCCTCAGTTCAGACTTCTTTACCGGCACCGACCTCACAGTCGGCGCAGACCACCATTGTTTCGGAACTGACAGCTCAGTCCTTGTTTACTATTTTATTGGTTCCAACCTCGGCACAACTACTTAGGCACTGACCTTTTCATCGGTGCAGACCATTAAATTTGCACCGATGACTTCCTCAGTGCAGACACCTGTAGTGCAGTCCTTTACGGCACTGTTATTTTTGGTGCAGTCTACTGAGATGGGCACCGACCTGCCCTCATCTCTAGATAGACCTGTTTCCCCCTCAGCTGTTTCTGTGAGATCTACCAGAAGCCTCTCCCAACATGACGTATTGCGACTTGTGGATCAAGTGCTTTTGGCCAGAGGAATTTCACCTCTCAAGACCTTTCCTTCTCCCTTGAAATCTATTGACGTAGCACAGTCTTCCCCCTCTATGGTTCCCTTTATGGATCTCTCTAAGGAGCCGCAGTTGCCTTTGTGGCAGAAATATTTTGCTACGACCCAGGATTTGACTTTTCTCAGCCATCCTGCGACTCCCAGTCAGCAGGCTGGATCACTTAGGGGAGAGGTGACTTCCCCCTTGGGCACTCACCCCTCTTCTAGTGGACCTGCCTTCCAAGTCATGGAGAAGGCCTTGGCATCTACCACTGATACTGTGCTTACTATTTCACCATTCTCCTCTGGACCACTATGTACACAGGTCACATCTAGTGGACACCGGGTGCAGAGGTCTCAGGATATACTCCCACAGGATACCCTCTTGGTGTTGTCTTCCACAGCGTCTCACTCTGAGGAAGTTCATCGGAAATCCTCGTGCAAGAGGAAGCATATGGACTCCACTGAAGAGTCTCTCACTGAAGACACAGACTTTGATGATGGGGAAGGGTCCCCTCATTCACCTTCTGATGTATCCTTTGGTGATATCCTAGAAATCCTTAAACAGAGAGGTGAATGGCAGTCCTCTAACCCGACTTCTGAGAAGTCTGTGTTCCTGCAGGCTTTTCGTACCTGGCCCCCTACCTCCTGGGTTATCCCACCTGTAGACGAACTGGTCCGGCTCATTGTGCAGCATGCATGGAAGACCTCTGATACTGTTGAGGCCATTCCCCGGAGGTCAGACAAAATCTTGTCCCCCCCTGCTTCTGAACCTCATTGGTCTAAAGGTCTCCCTGTAGATGCTCTGGTGGTGGCAGCCGCAACTAAGAAAGACCTGGCAGAAGAGGAAAGCCAGACTGTCCATTCGCCCAACAAAGAGCCCAGGGCATTGGATAGGATAGGGAAGCGCACCTTTGCATCAGTGACCTTTGCTATCAGGTCCCTGAATTATATGCCACACTTCACCAGACTTCAACGAGGCCTAGTATCTGAGCTCTCTGAAACTTTGGCAGGTGCCGTGTCTGATGAGGTCCGTGACAAAGTGGCCTCTCAGCTGGCCACTATTGAATCGATTTTGAACTCCTCCATGTGCTTGGTGTCCCATGCATCAGAAGGAGCAGCTAGAGCAGTGTGTTCAGGCATTGTTTTGAGACGACATGCCTGGATGTGCTTGTGTAATTTTGCAGAACCCTTCAAGGCTTCCTTTCTCAATGCTCCCATCGAGTCCTCCTCCTTGTGTGGACCCAAAGTCAAAACTACATTGGCCAGGTGTGAACAGGATGGTAAGACCCTGTCTGCCATAGGTGTCCGTTATTCTTCCCTCTAACATGCTTTCTCCAGAAACCAAAAGATCGGGAAGATGTGGTACAGAAAATCTCAGGGTCCTTTCTGTGACACACAGGCCGATTTTTCCCCTAGGGGCAGAGGGGGAAACTCACAAGGAAGATGCCCCTTTCAGGCCAGAGGGGGTCCGCATAATCAGGATTCCAGAGATTACTTCTCCGGGCAATCCTACCAGCGCTCCTGAAGAGCGGCCCAACCCCATTCCTCTGGAAGTGGTTGGGAACATTTCTGTTTGTACCCTTCTGCCTGGCTAACCATTACCAATGATTCTTGGGTGCAAAGGATGATAACCACAGGTTACAAGATCCCCTTCGAACTTTGTCCTGTCCCTCCATCAAGATTTCCTGACATTTCACCCAGTCAAAGGGAAGAAGCAGCTCTAGAGATTACAAAGCTGCTAAACAAAAGAGTCATCCAAGTAGTCCCAACAGACCAGATAGGATCCGGATTCTACTCGAGACTATTTTTGGTGCCAAAGAAAACTGGGGACTGGAGACCAATTTTGGATCTCAGTGTGCTAAACAAATTTGTGAGTGTGCAAAAATTTCGGATGGTCACTATACAGTCTATCATTCCTCTCTTGGAAAAAGATGATTGGATGTGCTGGATAGATCTTCAGGATGCGTACTATCACATAAAGGTGGACAGACCATCAAGAAGATTCCTGCGCTTCTGTGTGGGAGCCAGTCATTACCAGTTCAGAGTACTGCCTTTTGGACTCTCTACAGCTCCCAGAGTGTTTACAAAGTGCATGGCAGTTGTCACAGCTCACCTGCGGCTTCAAGGTTTTCAGGTTTTTCCATATCTAGACGACTGGCTCCTCTCCGCCCCCACCAGACATCTATTGGAGGAAGCCCTGGCATACTCTCTCAATACTATCGAAAAGTTGGGCATAACCATAAACTGGCAGAAATCCAATCTCACCCCTTCTCAGTCCACAGAATTCATAGGAGTCATTTTGGACTCAAAAACTTGCATAGCGTCCATACCAGAACATAGAATCTCAAGAATCAGACAGCAACTGTTACCAGTTCTCTCAATAGAAAAGTCCACAGCTCACTCGATCCTGCAGCTGTTGGGCTCCATTGCAGCTTGCATCACCATTTGTCCCCTTAGCCAGGTTTCACATGAGGCTTCTACAATGTCTACTGCTCACCCAATGGTATCCTTTTCAGCTTCCCCTTTCAGCCAAGATTCACATAACTCAGAGATGCAAACAAGATCTAAAGTGGTGGTTGAACCACAGCCCGTCACAATGGTCTCGCCCCTACTCCTCTCAGCAGCCCAAGGCTTTAGTGACCACAGATGCCTCCCTGATGGGGTGGAGAGGCCTATGTCAGGGACAGACAGTCCAAGGCTGTTGGTCCGAAGTGGAGGCCCATTTGCATATAAATGTTTTAGAGCTGAGAGCGGTGCTTCTGGCGTTGCAGGCATTCCATCCCTTGCTGCCATCAGGAACAATTGTGATACAATCAGACAACATGGCGGTAGTCTGGTACATCAACAAACAGGGCAGAACCAAATCCTATGCCCTCTGTCGGGAGGCCATGAGGATATGGCAATGGGCGATGGCTACCAACCGCTTTCTTCTAGCAACGCACATTCCCGGGAGTTCCAATGTGATAGCAGACAGACTTAGCAGGTGCATTCTTCAACCTCACGAGTGGTCCCTGAATCCTCTCACAACGGCGGAGATCTTCCACCATTGGGGCCATCCGTGCTGTGACCTCTTTGCATCCCCAACCAACTTCAAATGCAGCAAATACTTTGCCCTGATTCCCCCTCCGGGACAGTCACCCAGGGACACTGTAGTTCACGATTGGCCCTCGGGTCTTCTTTATGCCTTCCCACCCACTCCCCTCATTCCCCATTTTCTAAAGAAAGCCCGTCAATTGAAGAGCAAAGTGATCCTTATTGCTCCATATTGGCCTCGTCAGATTTGGTTCCCCTTTCTGTGGCCTCACCTGCTAGATCAACCATGGATTCTTCGTCCTATCTCAGAGTTGATCTCCCATCTGCAGAATCTGATTCACCACAACCTGCACAGTCTGAAGCTCACACCTTGGCTTCTCCAATTCCCTTGATTGCCAGGCAAAATTATCTTCCCTCACAAGTACGGGACATTCTTATTGCATCTCATAAGCCCTCCACTAGAATGACTTATCTAGGCAAATGGAAAAGATTTACCTGTTGGCTGAAAGATAAGGAAATTGATCCCTTTTCAGCACCGGTGTCGATGGTACTCGAATATCTAACTGCCCTATTTCAATCGGGGCTGTCAGCATCTACCATTAGAGTACATTTGGCTGTGATCTCTAATTTCCACGAGAATGTCCAAGACTCCTCCCTCATGTCTCACAAGTTATGTAAAGCCTTCATAAAGGGTGTGAATCATCTGATACCCCCTTTCAGGGAACCTATTCAACCTTGGGATTTATCTTTAGTTCTTCAAGCTCTGACATTGCCCCCTTTTGAACCAGCTTCTTCAGGCGACCTCAAATATCTGTCATGGAAGACCTTGTTTTTGGTCGCTATTACTTCTGCCAGACGTATCTCTGAGCTTCAGGCCCTATGTACAAAGAGTCCATACTTGATTTTTCATCCAGACAGGGTATCCTTAAGAAATAACCCTTCCTTCTTGCCAAAAGTCATTTCTGAAATGTCTATTAATCAGACCATTGAATTGCCAGTGTTTTTTCCTGATCATTCTAATGAGGGACAGTACTGCCTACATACCCTAAACATACACAGACAACTCAGTTTCTATTTTTAAAGGACTAAATCTTTCCGTAAATCAGACCAGTTATTCTTGGCTTTTTCTGGATCTAGATTAGGATGTGCTGTTGCTAAGGTCACATTGGCTAGATGGTTAAAAGACACTGTGACCCGTATTTATTCGGTACACAATACTTCTTTGCCAACTACCATCAAGGCTCATTCAACAAGGTCAGTGGCAACTTCTGCTGCCTTCCATGCCAGAGCTTCTTTACATGACATCTGTGCAGCTGCAACTTGGGCCACTCCTCATACCTTTATCAATCATTACAAGTTGGACTTGGCCTCCAGAGGAAGAGCATCTTTTGGTTCTATAGTTCTCAGGAATGTCCTTCCATGAAAGCCTCCCAGGAATAGAGGTAGCTGGGGACTCTGTCCCATACGTAAGGAAGTGGACGAGGATTAACAATATCAGAAAAAGAAGTTATGTCTTACCATAACGTTCCATCTGTATTGTTGCTCCTCGTCCACTCATTATGACCCTCCCTCCTTCCCCCTCCTATGGCTTCTAGTGGATCTCACCATCCTTCTCTTTAGGTCATTTGACCAGAGATAGCCTCTACCTTTTTCTGACTTGCAAACTCAATCTGAGGTAACAGGGAGAGGGGGATTATGGGTATGAGATTGCTTAGCTGGAGAGTTTATTGCTGGCGAGAGCTTGGTATATGACTGGCTCGGTTCCGATATCGGAACCGTAACCCATACGTAATGAGTGGACGAGGATCAACAGTACAGATGGAACATTATGGTAAGACATAACTTCTTTTTATAGACTAAACTATGCACAGAATATAAATAATAATGGTAAAAACAGAGTTACATGGTACTGTGTCAGTGAAATGGATGAA
This sequence comes from Protopterus annectens, assembly GCF_019279795.1. Taxonomy (NCBI): domain Eukaryota; kingdom Metazoa; phylum Chordata; order Ceratodontiformes; family Protopteridae; genus Protopterus; species Protopterus annectens. Next base: position 745,536,612 of record NC_056744.1, read on the forward strand.
GACTAGGTCTAGTAGCCTGCCCTTTTCTATAACAGGAACATTTATTGTCTTTTGCAGGGACTTTAATTAGATAAAACTAAGTTGAGGTCACTGGCAGCAAGAATTCCATTTTGCAATTACTGCTTTCTGTCTCTTGTATATTCATGAGAACTTCATACCTATGAGCTGTAGTGCATGGAATAGATTGTCTTACCACTGATTTTCATACCTCTCTACCTGCAGACATTGAAAATAGGAATGAAGGTCCTTGAAAAGTAGGAACATCCAGCCTAAAATCTGGACATCTAGTTAGCATAAAAAATTGAATATCAAATAGCACATACATTTTCCCACTTCCAGTAGGGATGTGGGATACCTAAAAACATATAGTTAAAAATCAGAGTGACAACAATTATGGAAAATATAAGCACATTACCAAAGAGACTGTGTAAAATATGCAGACTTAATGAACAATATTACAAAATTCTACCATACAAGGTAATTTATTTTTGCTTCAGAAAAAGGGAACTGTATGATGATCGCCTTCTTTCTTTAAATTATTGTTGCTACTAGTATGTTGGCCATGTGGTGTGGTTTTCTATGTACTTGATAGACTCAAAGATCACATGTAATGAGGGGAATTCAGAAAATTGAAAGTATAATCAAGCCTGGAAACAGGGACATACCTGTAAAAATACAGACATCCTGTGCAGGGAAATCAGGCCTGAGAATAGGAACGTTCCTCCAAAATATGGAAGTTGAGAGGTCTGCTGGTTTTATGTTTACTTTTATATGTTTACTCATTTTGTCATCAGTCAGTTCATACAGACTACAGGTTAGAAGTCTTTCTGCTTATTTCTCTTTTTTTTCAGATGGTGTCTGATCTTGTGTAGCATTTATATTTAAGATAGCACATGCATATAAAACTTACTGCTAGACTGCATGGATGCTCAAACCCACCTTGAAAACACTCTGCTACACTCTGCTAATCTGTGTATTCCTCTCTCTCTTATACTTTACTGTATCATGTATGATTCAATTGCAAAACAAAAAAAAACAAAACAAAAAAAAAAAAAAACACTTTACTCCTATGTTGCTTTTTATATTTACTACTACTTTTAAAAATACTGTGGCTGAAATCTAGCTGTTTTGCCATTTTCTACATATATAATATTTATATAATGACTAAATGTAATCTGCATACTTTTAAAATATGCTCTTGCAGTCATCTAGCTGGTTGCCATTTTCTACTTATATAATATCTGTATAATGACTAAATGTAATCTGTATTTACTGGAGCTTTTCTCCCCGGGCCTCTGCTGAAAAAGGGCTTCGGCTCAGTCAGACATTCCCAGTCAACAAATGTAAAATAAAATAAATAAATTCTAGAAAGCTCTTATCTTTTAATAGTAAATTAATCCAAAGATTTTAAAATCCTTGTGTGTAGACTATTTGGCCAGAATTGTGAGTTGCACCCCATAATCATGTTATCTGATTTTCTTTTTTTAATGACAATGGATCATGGCTTTTCTTTTCATCTTTATGGCATTGTGCTCAGTAGCAGAGCTATTTAGCTGTCTGTGACTGATTCTACAGCTATCTGGATATACAAAGCTGATATAAGTATACATCTGATGTTGTAAATCTTTATTCATTCCTTACTGTTAGGACTTCGGTTCCATCCTCGGAACCGACACAGCCATTACCAAGCTCGCACCAGCCAAAAACTCTCAGCTAAGACCTACTCACAATGCCCCTCTCATAGTCTCTCTCCAGATCTCATTTGCCACGTTCCTCATCAGACATGCCTAGCCTTCTCTGAGCTAAGTGTTAGCTTTTTGTGGTATTTTTCTCAATCTAGTGTGTTGTAAGACAGTTTTTTCTTGTTGTCTCTAGCCTTTTCCTATCTCTACCTTATTTTTTCCTGACTAAGCCCTACCCACTACCTTTGGTAATTCTTCATACCATCGTTGGTACTACTCCCTCTCTCCCTGCCTTAGTAGGCCCTCTATTACCTTTGGTATTTCTTAGTACCATTGTTGGTACTCTTTCCTTTTATCTGTAAAAAAAAAAAGGAGGAAAAAGTGCCTTCTCTTGTCTTATTGCTAGTTATTTAGTTTTGTTGTGTGGTTCATGTGGTTATACTATGTACTATGGCGGATAAGCCCAAGCTTGATTTCAAGCAATGTGATTAGTGTGGGCGTAAGCTGACCAATTCTGATGGTCATGCCCGGTGTGTTTATTGTTTGGGCATTGACCAACTCAATGTTTCTTGCGACATTTGTTCTAGCTTCAGCAACCATACGTTGGCTGAACGCAAGAACAAACTTATCCTTAAGGGTATGTTAAAATCACCCTTTGCGAAAGCTCTTTCTGGGATGGAGGTCTCACCACCTCCTAAGCATAAAGATATTAAAAGACATAAGGAGAAATGGAGTCTTTCGGTTTCGGCATCCCCGTCCTCTTTGGAAGTGAGTCGACACCAGGGTTCTTCCATGTCGTCGGCGCAGACAACTTCGGCACCAGGGTCCTTGTCTTCTCCCTTGGTGCCACCTTTGATTTTTGACTCAGACTCCTTCCACTGTACTGACCTCGGCACCATCTCCCATGGTGCAGACCTTGTTTGTGACACAGGCCCGGACTACTGTGCCTGCATCGACACCTTACCCGGCCACGGTGCTGATGTATTACACAGCCCCTCCGGCAATGACTCCTTCAGTTCCGAAGAATGAGCACCTTCCAAGAACTAGATATTCTCCTTCTTATGACACCTTTTTGGGACAGCAATTTCGTCCCTTTCTTGAGAGACCAGACTCCCCATCGACAGCGTCCTTCAGATCCACCAGGAGTCTTTCAAAACAGGATGTAGTGAGGGTTGTGGACCAGCTTCTGGCAGCTAGAGGATTAACCACCCAGACCATTGGAGAAGAAGCTTTCATGACGTATTCTCCTGTCTAACCTCCTCTGACCTCCACCTGGGTTTCGGAGACTTTGGTACCGATGGCCATCCCAGTACGTACTGTCTCAGCACTGACAGAGGAGGCTTCCCTGTTGGCACCAATTACTCTTAGCGCCATGGCTCCTTTGGAACTGGGGCACTCTCGGAGCAGTGATTGGGCTGTTGGCACCGTGGCACCTAGTTCGGTGCCTATTTTTTCTGTGGTGCCCATACCTCTCAGCCATACTGAATTACTCGTTTTTTACCGAGTTTTGGGGTCCAAATGAATGGGTGCCATGATTCCCGAGTGGCAACCCTTCATTTCTGATTTTTTTCATTTATTTTTTTAATGCTTTCAAATACCGCGCTGTCGGAGCTGAAGTCATCATGTGCGTGATGATGTCAGCTGCATCAGGGCTACCAGCCAGTCAGAATTGAGCTCAAGGAGCACTCACATTGTCATTTCTGGCTGGTCTGACTGCAAATGTGAGCAGGAACTCTGGATTATAGCTGTTCATTTTAACAGCAGCACTCCAGCCATTCATTTTGGATTACAAATGCATGGACAGGGAATTAACAGCAACAGCAGGCCACTTGTTTCAGATTACAAATGCATGAATGGCCGCACACGTTTGCCATTTGATTTGGATGTCCGTTTTGGATCAGGTTTGGATTAACCAAGTTTGTGTGTGTGTGTGTGTGTGTGTGTGTGTGTGTGTGTGTGTGTGTGTGTGTGTGTGTGTGTGTGTGTGTGTGTGTGTGTGACTGCATAGACCTTGTTTTACACCAAAAAATGTTCCTGCACCCTTTTGTGGTCAGCCAGTCCTTTAGCCCTGGTTACTTAGTATATTATTGTGTATAGTGCATTCAAGTGTTACATATTTCTTTACTTTTGGTCACTAGTCTTATGGATAGCACTGTTTTTGCCATGATAAGTAGCTGATGTTAAACATTGGGTCATTGTTTCTGTGAAACCACCACAGATCACAGGCACTTGTTGGTTTGCTGTGCTGCAACCTGGATGTCCACTGTATGTGCAGATTCAGTGGTGCTGCACCCACCAACTTGTTACTGCCAGGTAGTAGTAGTTAGTCTGTTGCTACTAGAAATGGTTGTTTCTGAATGTGTGCGAGCTTTCAAGATGTTTTTGCTGGAGACGTGGTTTGCCTTTATTAGAAATGAGGATATGGGATGTTGTGATAACTAAGTGGGAATTCAGTGGCTTATATGTCAGCCCTTACATTTTAGTGACATACAGGAGAAGGAGGTAACTTTTAAAGGAAAGAAAACAGTAGTGATGAAAAACTGTTACGGAGTCGAGAGGGAAACAGTTATCTTTTGAAAAGTCTTAATGCTTGTCCTTTGTTCTACAAGTTTCAAATTTTCTTTTGTGTTGCGTTCTTGGCAATCAGATTTATTGATTTTTTAAGCAGTCCTACCTGCTTGATGACAGTGAATTTGTTGGTTTTATATAACTTGCTGTTTCTTGTGGGTATAATAAAATTGAACAAGGTAAAGGCACAAATCAATAGGAAGTATAAGCATAAATTAAGTAGGGCTTCAGCAGAGTAAAGACTGGCTAAAATGTCTGTACAACAGTACACTTGCTTACATGGTAACAAGGCTGGTAGCGTACCTCGCAACTGTACAGATTTTTCACAGAATGTCCAGATTTTTGTCTCCTATTTTTGGTCCATTTTTCATAAATGTGTGTTTTTTTGGAAAATTAGTGGCAAAGCATTAAAGATTAAAGTCAGAAAATAATGATAGACATTTGAGTTTCAGACTTCATATCCTTCAGAAAATTCATGCAAATGCAAAACCTGTTATTCTATCAACTTTTTAAGTTTGTAAGAGCAGTAAACAATTGTCCCTATTTTTGGGCCTTTGTCCCACTTTTGTTTATGGCTTTGTCCAGATTTCTTGCTCTAAGAGATTGAGAGGTATTGGTGTGTGTGTGTGTGTGTGTGTGTGTGTGTGTGTGTGTGTGTGTGTGTGTGTGTGTGTGTGTGTGTGTGTGTGTGTGATTTACTTAATGGCAGCCTTGTGTGTGGGCATGCAGGCATTACAGAGATTCACTGTGCTGTTACTTTTATTTTACTTAATGGCAGTCTTTAACGGCATGCAGGCATCGCAGCTTCCAGTCTTTGCTTCTTTCAGACTGTGTTATTTAATGATACCTAGTAACTATGAACCTGTTATCAGTTTGCCATCCATTCTCTATTGCAATATTACTAGTTTACTTTTTTAAAAATAACCTAGATAATTTATTCCTGAAGGGCAACAACAGACACTTTATTTGTAGATGAAACAATGAAATATAAAGTTGTTTGCTAGTAGTAACTTCTTCATTAGTTACAGATCTTACAGATCTTTTTAATGTGGACTGTTTATATGACTTTTACTTCTGCAGAGATTGTGCTTGAGCCATATTTTGGTTATCTCTTCAGTTTGCATTTGAAAGTTGGTATCCCACAATTCCATTGGAGTGGACAGGGTTACACCATTATGCATGCAAATGTCATGTTAAGCAGTGTACAGATTTGTACCTATTTTCATGGGCCTTTGTCCAGATTTTTGATGTTTCCAGGTTCAGAGGTATGGTGGTGCTGTCTATGGCCACAGCTCTCCTGGCAGCTGCCGGTCCTCTCTGAGCTCCTCATCTGGAGGCGGGCTCCTTGGGGTGGGGTGTGACCCTGGTTCTGAGGTTGTTCTTCTCGGGTCCGGGCTCCAATCCTTTCTCGGGTGGGCCTGCTTTTCAGGTGATGGAGAGGGTTCTTGCTTTAACAGGCTCACAGTTGACACCACTGGCATCTGAACCAGAACTCCCCCCCCCCCTCTAGCTTGCAGCTGTCTCACCCTCCTACTCTGGAAACTTAAGCATGGGAGCCACAAGGCTTGCCCTCCAAGGGAACCCTCTCTCCAGAGTCCTCCTCAGAAGATCCCAATGGGGAGCCACCCCAGAAGAAACTTTGCACGAGGAAGCATCTTGATTCCTCTGAGGAATCCATCACTGAAGACACTGATTGCAATGATGGAGAAGGGTCCCCATGGTCTCCCCTGGAAGACGTCTCATTTGGAGACATTCTCGAGATCCTCAAGCAGAGGGGAGACTGGAAGCCCTTCAACCCTTCTTCAGAGGAATCAGTGTTCTTGCAGGCTTTCCATGCTTGGCCACCTACTTCCTGGGTGACCCCACCTGCAGATGAGCTCATTCAACTTATTGTGCAGCATGCCTGGAAGGCCCCGAACAACATATAACCCATCCCTGGAGGCCAGGTAAAATTTTGTCCACCCCGGAAGACCAACCCAATTGGTCAAAACAACAGGTAGTTGATTCCATGGTTGTGTCAGTGGCCCCAAGAAGGAACTGGTGGAAGATAGTTCCACTGTTCATCCCTTGAACAGGGAGTCTCAGGCTATGGACAGACTGAGGAAGCAGACCTGTGCTTCAGTGACCTTTGCCATTCGGTCACTAAATTACCTGGCACACTTTACTCGCCTCCAAAGAGAGACCTAATTTCTGAAATGTCTGCCTCTTTGGCTGAGGTACTGCCCGAGGAGGTGCATGATACTGTTGCCTCTCAGCTAGCTACCTTGGAATCAGTCTCGAACTCCTTGATGTGCTTGATTTCTCACACTACTGAGGGGGCAGCTCGACCAGCCACATTGGGCATTGTTATGAGACGACATGCTTGGATGCATTTGTGTGACTTCGCGGACCACTTTAAATCTTCTTCTTGCTTCGCACAAACCTTCCACCAGAAAACTTTATTCTAGTAAGTGGACTAGGTTCTCTAAATGGGCCAAAGAACATAACATAGATCCCTTTTCCATGCCTATTCAGAAGATCTTACAATACCTGACTACCCTATTGCACGCAGGAGCTTCAGCATAGACAATTACAGTTCGTTTAGCAGCTATTGCAAATTTTCACAATGGAATTAACAATTCATCTATTATGTCACATCGACTGTGCAAGACCTTCATGAAAGGAGTATTACATATTAAACCTCCAGTCAAGTCTCCTTTAGAGCCATGGGACTTGACTTTGGTGCTTCAGTTGTTAACAAGTCCTCCCTTTGAGCCTTCTAACTCCTGTGATATAAATTTTTTGTCTAGGAAAACTCTGCTTCTAGTAGCCCTTACCTCGGTGAGAAGAGTATCTGAGTTGTAGGCCTTGAGTGTCAAGAGACCTTACCTCATTTTTTATAGGGAAAGAGTGTCCCTTCGTACTGTCCCCTCCTTTTTGCCAAAGATCATTTCTGGGTTTTCCATTAATCAATCTATTAACCTACCGGTTTTCTTGTCTCACCATTCAAATAGAGGGGAATACCTTCTGCATACCCTCGATGTTCATAGGCAACTTCGTTTCTACTTGGACAAAACTAAATCTTTCAGAAAAACGGATCAATTGTTTGTGGCCTTTGCAGGACCCAGATTGGGTAATCCTGTTTTCAAAATGACTTTATCTTATTGGCTCAGAAACTCCATTACATTCATCTATCATCAGAACAAAGTGTCCTTACCTTCTAAAATAAAGGCTCACTCTACTAGATCGATGACTACTTCAGTGGCTTTTCATTCCAGAGCCTCTATGGATGATATCTGCACAGCAGCCACTTGGGCAAGACCTCATACCTTTATCACTTATTACAAATTGGATTTAGCCTCCAGGGGATGAGCATCTTTTGGTTCTGTGGTGCTCAGGAATGCCCTTCCTTAGGACCACCCAGGACTCAAGTAGCTGGGGACTCGGTCCTAACAGTAAGGAATGAATAAAGATTTACAACATCAGATAAAGAAGTTATGTCTTACCATAATGTTCCACCTGTGTTGTAGATATTTATTCATTAATTACTTCCCACCCTCCTTCCCCCTGCCTGGTGGACTTTAGAATTTCCTTATTAGTTAAGATATCTGCTCAGACAGAGCTTCCTACTATCACTATTATTACTTCTATACTATAATGGCAGGCAAACTCGATCTGAAGAGACAATGAGAGAGGTATTGTGGGTAGGTCTTAGCTGAGAGTTTTTGGCTGGCGCAAGCTTGGTAACGGCCGTGTCAGTTTCGAGGACAGAAGTGAAGTCCTAACAGTAATGAATGAATAAAGATCTACAACACAGACGGAACATTATGGTACTTCTTTTTTTCTGCACTTGTTCTGTTTCAGTGGTAGTTAACAAAACTGTACTGCATTCATTTATTTGTTTCATTGAATATTGATTGAATATTGGTGGCCTCTATGTGCAGTTTATTGGAGGCTTTGGAATTGCCCACCCCTGCTGTGAATTTGTCTTTGGACACTCCTCCCAGCCCCATCTCATTTGCTCACTCAACTGAGTACAGTGAGATCATTTGGAAAGGATTATCCCCTTGCTTCTTTGATTTTGGACATGCCTACCAGTCCCATCTCATCAGCTCTGTCTACTATGTACAGAGACAGCATTTGGGAAGGCCAACCGCCCTAGTTTCTTAATCTTGAATTATCTTCTGTTTCCACTTTCTCCACTTAAAAAAAATACACTTTATTCAGCTGCTCTTACTGTAACTGTGTTCTGCCTACTTTATTACCTTATTATGCTTTGCTGTGTGCTCTTAAATGTTCAATCGTCAAGCACACTGACGTCCCGCTCACCAGGCTGAACAAGGAGAGGGTCACTGTGAGCAGCCTGTCAGGCGCTAGGATCTGCCACATAACACAAGCACTCAGGTCACTCCAAGGCAAGTACAAATATGACTCAGTCATTGTCCATGCTGGTGTGAATGACCTGAGACGTACCTCCTTGGACTACATGAAAAGAGACATAAAGAAGCTCTCTGAGCATGTAGCCCAGGCCGGTATGACCCTGACCTTGAGTAGCATCTTACCCTCACCAAGAATGATGCCACAATATGAAGACAAGATGATCAATTTCAACAATTGGCTTAAGTACTGGTGTCATTCAAAGGGGATCCAATGCCTGTCAGCTTGGGATGATATGCTCGACAAGCCACGATGCTTCAATAGGGACGACTTGCACCTGTCACCCCTGGGCTTTCGGATATTGGCAAAGGCTCTTGCTACCCCCATAGTGCCTTTTTTAGGCAAGGCTCAAAAGACAAACCCACCTCCATAGGTATCACAAGGGATAAGAAACTAAGAGTAATGCTACTCAACGCCAGAAGTCTAAACCTCAAGATGCATGCACTCGAAACTCTCCTTAGCATGGAGAACATCGATATCTGTGCAGTAACAGAAACCTGGTTCAGGGCTCCCGAGAGCACCCCAGCACTACTAGGTTATACCTCATACCATGCTTTTTGGTCCCAAAACTTGGACCGAACTACAAAAGGAGGGGGTGTATCGATATTCATCAAAGATACCCACACCTCCAGGTTGGTGGCAAAGCACAAAGCATCAGAGACTATCCAAGTGCAACTAACAGTGGGTAAAACTGCCTTCCAGTTTATAGCCTGCTGCAGACCACCCTCCCAAACCCAGGAACCCCACTCGGCCTTCCTGAGAACACTGGAAAATATGAAGGTCTCTCCAAACACCATTATATTGGGCGACTTCAACTACCCAAACATAGACTGGGAGCATTACTCTAGCTCCAACACTCTAGCCCAAAGGTTCCTAGAATTTATAAACTCAAATGCTATGGAACAACTTGTTACCACTCCCACAAGAGGGGAAAACATACTGGACCTGATCATCACCAACATGGGGACTCTATGTTCCAGACCAGAAGTGTATCCTCACTGGTAAGATCAGACCATAAACTAATCTCACTGGATATTCACATCCCGACCCCACCCCTGCCCAGAAAACCACAGTGAAAAACTTCTCTAAAGCAAATTTCACACTCCTCAAAACCGAGGTGGAATCCTTCAAAGCCCCCGGCCTGTGGAAAATATGGCCCAGACCGCAGAATCCTTTATAAATGCATTCTATGAACACCTTCAGGGAATGCATGGATCATGCGATCCCAAATAAAACCAAGACCCAATCCTCCAAAGGCAGACATCCTGTCTGGTGGACCCCAGCCATAAACAAACTATACAATAGAAGGAGGAAGCTACTAAATGATAGAGCAAAATCCCAAAAAGGGAAGGCATCACTGATCAGTATTAGCAAAAAACTACGGGCACTCATAAAAGTGTCTAAGGCCAGCTTCGAGAGAAAAATTGCACAGGACACTAAGGATAATCACAAGGCTTTCTTTAGTTATGTTAGGAACCTGGGTGGTAATTCCCAGATATGCTCAGAATTAGTCCAAAATGACAAAAAATATACTGAACCCACAGACATTGCCAACATCCTAGCTGACAGGTTCAGCGCAAACTTCTCCCCTCCCCCCACCAAAAGGGCAAATATCTATCCCAGCAGAGTGCAGCCCCCCTGACATCTCAGATGCTCAGGTAAGAGCCGCCCTCTCCAAAGCAAAAAACACAGCATCAATGGGACCAGACGGTGTCCCGGCTGCCCTACATGAACTCCAAGAAGAGCTAAACCCAAACATAAAACTACTGTTCGGTCTCAGCCTTACTACAGGATATGTGCCCAAAGAGTGGTGTACAGCAACAGTGGTCCCTCTCCATAAAGGTGGTGCCTCAACGGATCCTGGAAACTATCGCCCCGTAAGCCTGACTAGCTTGGTCTGCAAAGCTATGGAAAGGATCATCATGGACCTCATAAATAAAGATATTGGGGACCTACAGACACTGGATCCTACCCAGTTCGGCTTTGTTAAGGGCAGATCCTGCCTCTTAAACCTGGTTGATTTCTTTGAAACAGTCACCAAGGCGATTGACGAGGCGGAGCTGGTGCACACAGCCTACCTGGACCTCAAAAGCCTTCGATACAATACCCCACTGGCATTATAGATAAGCTCACCAGCTTAAATATAAACCCCTATGTCACTAGATGGATTGCAAACTGGCTCAAGGACAGAACCCACATGGTTAGAATTGCTGGAGCCATGTCAGACTCCAAACCAGTTACAAGTGGTGTCCCACAAGGCTCAGTCCTGGGACCTCTCTTGTTCGGAATATATTTCTCGGAGGTACAGGCCAACACAGAAGGACTGTGGCTGACCAAGTTTGCAGATGACTGCAAACTGGGCACCATAATCGACTCTCCAGCCGACACAAGCATCCTCCAAAAGGACCTCATAGAAACAGACAACTGGTGCCAGAGCCATGGCCTCAAGCTAAATGACAAAAAGTGTATAGTCATCCCCTTTGGCAAAAACAAAGTGCCCACAAATTACCACATAGGTGGTAATCCATTAAGTACAGAAGAAGTAATTAGGGACCTGGGGACCCAAGTTGATAGCAATCTCTCATTTGACAACCACGTGGCCAAAGTGGTTAGAAAAACATTTTATATAGCCCACCTAATCATGAAGGGATTCACATCTAGATCAGGGAGGTCATCTTGCCTCTTTACTCATCCCTCATCAGGCCCATAATTGAGTACAATGCCCCTTTTGGGATGTACCTTACCAGACACCTGCAGCAACTGGAAAGACCCCAAAAGTACCTCACCAAGAGGATCAAAGGGCTCAAACAGATGCCATATGCTGCCCGGTTAAAGAAACTCCAGCTCTACTCAGTGGCATACCGCCTGTTCAGAGGCGATCTGTGCCTGACGATAAAGCCATATCCAACCCGCATTTAATGGACTTCCTGCACTTCAGAAAATCCAAATCCCATCGAGCTACGCTCGAGAGACTTGTACCTCAGCACTGAAATAAATAGGACATGCTGGAGGGACAGATTCATAACCCAGAGGCTCCCTTCACTCTGGAATAAAATCCCAGTCCAGGTTAGGCAGAGGCCCTCATTGACTCTCTTCAAGAGGAATCTTGATGAGTGGATGGGAGATCGTAGGTTTACCCCGGGTATCACTTCTGTGTCACTGTTAGACAGAGGCACAGTATACTAACTTCGAAAAAGGGCATAGCAAAATAAATTTAAAATGGGTGGCGAAAGCCAAACACATTCTGGCTAGGCTTATAAATGCACTAGGGCAGATAGCCTAGTATGAACCTATGAACCTATGAATCTATAAGTGTTCTTATTCTACTGCATTTATGACTACTTTTTAGTAGCTTAATTACATTTATCTGCTATTCTAAGCATCTTAGTTTTGCTTTTAGCATTTGTGCTTCAGGCCAGTTATTTTACATTTAAGAAGGTTTTTGTGGTCTACACTCTTGTGGACAAACCCTTATCAAAACCTTCTCCCCATAAGTCTGCAAAGTATTCAGAACACTACGCCTGGACAATTCCCATCAGTTTCTCCTGCCAGCCTGGTTGGCATGAGCATACTGAGACAGTGTAGCAACTGCCTCATGTTCACTGTCAGTCCTCTTCTCCTAGCAGATAATTCTTCTACTTGCGAGAAATGCATCTGTATCAGTAACCTGGAATCCATGCTTTCTCATGCTACAGTTAGTACTCCTGACAAAGAGGAGATTGGCAGCACAAACACCACACCACCTACATCACATAGGGAAGCACAACATACACCCACCTATGCAAAGGTCCTCAATAAAAACTTACCTGAACAGCAGAGATCTTCAAAACACACTCACAAACATTTTACACAACACCAAACACATCACACACAGCAGACAACAGACCAGTGTCTCACAAACACAGCACATAACGCATAACAATAAACCAACGCAGCCCATAAAGCATAACAATAAACCAAGCATACTAGTCATTGACGACTCAGTTCTAAGACACACCAGTGTCCCCCTCACCAGGCTTGACAAGGAGAAGGTCACGGTCAGTTGTCTGTCAGGTGCCAGAATCCGCCACATCATGCGTGCACTTAAGTCTTTCCACAACGGGTACAAGTATGACTCTTGTCATTGTCCATGTTGGTGTGCATGACTTGAGACGTATCTCCCTGTACTATATGAAGAGAGACATGATTGAGCTCTCAGAGCATGTGTCCCAGGCAAGTATGACCCTAGCCCTAAGCAACATCTTACCTTCACCAAGAATGATACCACAATACCATCAAAAAATAGTTGACTTCAACAGTTGGCTTAGTTTTTAGTGTCTTTCGAAGGGGATCCAGTATCCGTCTGCCTGAGATGACATGGTTGACAGACCTCGATGATTTTCCAGAGATGGTCTCCACCTGTCACCCCTGGGATTCTGGATCCTTGCTAAGGGTCTTGTCTCCCCATTGTGCCTTTTATAGGATATGCCCCAAAGACAAATCATAAAAAGATATATCAAAAAAGCAAATTGAAGGTCATGCTGCTTAATGCTAGGAGCCTTAACCTGAAATACATTCACTGGAGGTTCTCCTTGCAGTGGAAGATGCCAATGTCTGTATGGTCATGGAAACTTGGTTCAGGGCTGCAGAAAGCACCCCTGCCTTACCAGGGTGCACCTCATTCCTCACATTCTGATCCCAAAATGAGGTCAGGAAGAATAAGGGTGGTGGAGCCTCTATCTTCAGTAAAGACAGGCACACTTCCAGTCTGTTCTGCCAGCATGATGCACTGAAATTACTCCAGCTGCAACTGACAGTCAGCAAGACACCCATCCAAGTTATAGCCAGCTATAGACCCCTTCCATGACTCAGGACACCCACTCATCCTACCTGGACCTAAATGACTCCATCAAGGTACCCTCTAACACCCTGATCCTTGGCGACTTCAATTACCCCACCATAGACTGGGTGAACTATTCCTGCACTAATGCACTCATCCAGCGATTCATTGACTTCATCAGTTCTAACCCACTAGACTAGTCTCACCCCCACAAGGCCAGATAACATTTTGTACTTGGTTCTCACCAACATGGGAGACTGCTGCACCATTCCCATGGTATGTTCTTCCCTGGTGAGATCAGATCATTGGTCTGTCTTATTCAAAGTTTTTATCCCCCCCAACCCCCCCCAAGCCATAACCACATTAAAAAACTTATTAAAATCTGACTACAACCTCCTAAGGGATGGTATCAGTAGCTTCACACCACCACTCCCCAAAGAGGATACAGACAACTATGCTGAACAGTATGCATGTGCAGTATACAAGCACCTGTACAACTGCATGGACTCAACTATACCCACAATAACTAAAACCTGTTCCTCAAGGAAACACAAACCTGTCTGGTGGACATCCTTTATCAACAGGCTTTACAACAAAGGGAAGAAACTGTTGTCCAAGGGTAAAAATGAACAGATTTCAAACTGATAAAACTCCCTCCTCAGCCTCAACAAACAAATTAAATCACTAATGAAAACATCCAAAGCCAATTATGAATTGAAACTAGCCTCTGAAACAAAGGGAAACCACAAAGTCTTCTTCAGCTACATCAGGAACCTCCATGGCAAAGCCCAGGTTTGTTCCAAATTAGTACTTAATGGTACCACTTATACTGATCCTGTTGACTTAGCCAACCTGCTAGCAGATTGGTTCAATGCAAACTTCACCCCTCTATCTCCCCCAAAGCCCCATTTTACATCCCCGATACTTGTCCCTCACCTCACATCTCTGTAGATCAAGTATTAAAGGCCCTATCCAAGGCAAAGAAGACAGCTTCCATGGGACCTGATAATATCCCAGGCCATATTCTGTACCATCTCCAGCAAGAAGTAACAGCCATTGAGCACCCTATTCAACCACAGCCTAAGTACAGGCTTTGTTCCAGCAGAGTGGAGAACTGCCATTGTCATCCCCTTGCACAACGGTGGTACCACTACTGACCCTGGAAACTATTGCTCCATTAGCTTGATAAGTCTGATCTGTATAGCCATGGAGCAGATTGTTGTGGATCACATAAACAAGGACATAGGCAATCTCCAGGCACTTGACCCCACCCAGTTCAGATTCGTCAAGGGCAGATCTTCCCTGCTGAACCTGGTTAACTTCTTTGAGACTGTCACCAAAGCCCTGGATGAGGGAAGCCAGTACATACAGCTTACCTTGACTTGGCCAAGGCCTTTGACACAACCCCCCACTCGGGCATCATTGAAAAGCTAGCAGAACTTGGCATAAATGCTTATCTCATCAGGTGGATGGCCATCTGGCTCACCGATAGGACCCACAAGGTCAATATAGCTAACTCCACCTCCTACAGCAGACCTGTCACTAGTGGTGTTCACAGAGATTTGTCCTGGGACCCCTACTATTTGTCATCTACTTCTCAGAGGTCCAGGCAAAGACAAAAGGCCTGTGGCTGACCAAGTTTGTGGATGACTGTAAGTTGGATGCTATCACTGACTCCCCAAATTATGTTAACATACTGTAAGAGGGTCTCACAGCAACAAATGACTGGGGCCAAAGTCATGGCCTTATGTTAAATACAAAAAATTGTATTATCATACCATTCAGCAAAAGCACAGCCCCTACTGATTACCACATCAATGACAACCCCCTAAGGACACAACCTGTGGTGAGAGACCTAGGTACTCAGGTTGACAACAATCTGCCGTTCGACCATCATGTAGCGGTGGTGGTCAGAAAAGCCTTTTACTTGGTTCATCTCATAAGTAAAGGGATTGCAGCCAGAAAAAAGGAGGTTATTACCTCTCTGTACTCCTCCTTCATTAGGCCAATAATTGAGTGTAATGCCCTGTTTGGTATGTACCTCTCCAAACACCTGCAGCAACTGGAAAGGCCACAGAAATACCTCACCAAGAGAATCTGTGGCCTCCAAAACCTGTCCTACAAGGACCGGCTCAAATCACTATCACTCTACTTGTGTTGTACAGATTGCTTAGAGATGATCTGTGTCTCGCCTACAATGCAATATCAGACCCTGACCTACTAGAGATGCTCCATATCTGTAAGTCTAACTCCTCCCGCATTACACCTTCAGAAGGCCTAAATCTAATGTGTGACATCAACAAAACCAACAGACAGATTTGTCTCCCAGAAGCTGTCCTGTCTCTGGAATAGACTTCCCATACATGTCAAGCAGAGTACCTTGATGGCCCTATTCAACTGCAACATTGATGAATAGACGGCAAACCACAAATTTGCCCCGGGGATTCCACCTGTGTCCCTGACTGACAGGGGCAACAGGTGCTGACTGAGGTTTCTTTTTTGGGGGTAAACTGTTGGCTAGGCTTGTAAGGGCCCCCGGGCCATTAGCCTAGTAACCTCCCATGATCCTATGATCCTGTTGCCATAGTTTGGTGTCTTATGAATGGGCTGAAGAGGAATTTGCAGTAAGGCACCACTCTATCTTGTACTCCTAAAGATATTGTCAATCACTGAGTTTAAGGCTCTTAAAATGAAATGATTTAGACTGTTGTAGTTTTGTCTTTCTGTTATTCTGTGTGCACTGTCTATTTTATAGGTGGGTCAATTACATTAAAAAAGGTTTTCAGTTCTCTCTATGTAAAATGCACAGGGGGGACTGCACAACAATTGTCCCAGTAGTTATGTTACTTTGATACGATTCCAGTATACACTCTATTATTGCGATTTTTCATTTTTGCTTCTAAATGAGCACATCTGCATATCCTGCAAACATGGGCACCCACATGATTTTTTGCAGGGGGTGCAAACCCAGATGCCAGAGCACCTGGATATATCTGTTTACATGTGGATAACCAAAACCTCCTGCTGTATTCCACTCGGTAGTACAGAAACTGACAGTGTCTCTATGGATTTATAGTGTTATGAAATAAGACCTCAACACAACTGTAATATTGAGGCTGGTAAAGCTGACAGAAGAAATAACAAACATATGTCATTAGTGTATATGTATACATATATAAATATATATGTATATATTTATATTTCCATCAAAATACCTTCCCTGTTCTGAAGGAGGAATGGGCCTCCTTGAAACTGATTACATGTATAGCTCTGCAATCATGGGACTACAGACATATCTGCTGACCTCACAAGACCCAAACGTAGTGAAAGTTTTGAAACATGAGAAGAATAAATCTGAGATGACTTTTCTGCTTAATCTAGCAAAAGCATATTGGCGTCAAGCAGGAATGGAAATCAAACCAGAAGTAGATAAAAATCAGGCAGCAACTGAATGTGCCAAAAAAGAAAAGAAAGAATATAAGGTGAAGGCCCAGATGAGAAGGCAAGAAATGTGGAAAATGCATAAATATAGTTGCAAGTATAGAAAAATTCTGAAAGAACCTCATGCTGATTAGGAACGAATGCAGGAATGGTTAAGGAGAGGCAAATTCAAACCAAGAGATGAAAGGTTGATATTGACGGCACAAGATAGTGGGCTATGTACACGTTGGTTTACAAAGTCCATTGAACATGTGGGAGAAACAGACAAATGTAGGTTTTGTAAAACTGAATTGGAAACAGTCGCACTCCTCATTGCTGGTTGTGACATACTAATGGCAGAAGGACTGTATACTGAAAGGCATAATAATGTGGCAAGACTGCTGCACTGGGGATTGTGCAAACATTATGGCATTGAAGTGGCTGAAAAACACTGGAAACATGAGCCACAAAGCGTCATAGAAAGTGATGAATTCTACATCACATGGAGTTACCCATTACCAACAGTTCAAAAGATAGATGCTAGAAAACTGGATATAGTGGTCCATGAAAAGAAGACAAAAGTAGCATTGATCATTGAAATTGCCACACCCAGTGACTACAGTGTCTTGCGTACAGAGAGATACAAAGTTATAAAATATCAGGATCTGCAAGCAGAAACAAGAGCAATGTGGAAGAAACATCCCCAGATGGTTCCAATAGTAGTAGGAGCATCGAGTCTTATAAAAAAAAAATCTACAGTCATATTTAGATATGTTACCAATTCATTTAACCCCGTACGAATTACAGAAGGAGTCATTACTGGGCACATTGCGGGTGCTGTGAAGAGCAGTTTTGGCTGGCAACAAAGACTGAAACAATACTACTTTCATGAACTTTAATCGTACTTTGACTTAGGAATGGGTCAATTCTCATCAAGGTATTAGAAACCCAAAATATTTGGAGAAATTAAAAAAATAAAATAAAATAAGTCATTTTAAGAATCATATGAGTTGTATTGAAATTGTCAGATGTTTTTACAATAGCTCTCAAAGGAATCTGGGACAAGCCTCACCAGAATTAGGGTCACATTCAGAAATAATCAGGGACGCTTTATTTTTTAAATGATAGTACTACTATCTTGAGATATTGACAGAATAAGTGCATGTGAATTAATATACATACTTTAAAGTAAAAGAAATCTACACCTCCAGTGAAGTATAATTCACCACTTTTTCAGCAGAAGGTGACCAATTTTACAAGGGATTAAGAGGGGAAGAGCTAAAATCTGAGTCAAAATCGGGGGCACTTGAGAAGTATGTTTTGGGGCTATAACAGCTATAATACTACTAAAACTAAAATAAAAACTGCAAAATATTTAATAAGATATAGAAAACAGCAACAATACTTACTGAACATCCCAGAATAGTTAATCTGTCATAATTTATACTTTTAAACAGTTCTTTTGATGAAGTAATACAATTCAGTTTTATTTGCCATGGATATTTGTTTAAAAAGCCAGATACCAGTGGCAGCTGGAGAGACCACAGAGGTTTCTAATCCAGGGAATCCAGGACCTCCAAAACCACAAGCTTACAACTCCCCCTGCATTATTGTCTGCCCTTTTTGTTCTCCTCCTTATTTTTTTGTAACACAACACAACAAAGCCTAAAATTCATTCTCATGTCTGACATTAGTTAGTGTCTGCTACGATTTGCCAGAAGCTTCCTCCAAAAATATTTGAAGAACTAGCCAAAATAATGATGAATATGTTATTTAATTAAATGTGTGCCAGCCTATTTTTCAACCTCTTAACACATGAATTAGGGGTGAGCCAAATCAGATGACTGAGGAGCTGCTGACCAACCTAATGATGAAAACCCTTAGGTACACCAGCATTCTTACCTTCTTAGTACTAAACTCAGGACACGCCAAAACTTATGAGCAAAAAGATCTGATCAGGGACAGGGTTTAAATTTTGCTTTATATGTTTAAAATGTTGCTGGCATAACAGATTTTGTATTAGCATTTATTTTCTGGATGAAATGAACCATGTAGCTTGGATATCTGGCATTATTTAGTGACCACAATCTACAATCCCCTGGATTCATGAATCCTCCGTGTAAGACTTAATAAGTCTTACTCGGAGGCTGCAGTTGAATGGTATGACATCAGCATGCCATGAATATGCATGAGGGCATGCTGACTCAACCGTAAGTCTTACACGGACCGTGTAAGAAAGCAGGGGGCGTGTCCGACTGCCGAGCAGTCTAAATGTCCACGCCCTTGCAAGTGTTCAAAATAAAAGCAAATAAACAAGAGCGACTCCGCTCAAATGTCCCTGCACCCAACACCTCACTGTCTGATATTGTAAACCCCCATCACAGTTCTAAAACACATAACATTAATTTTTTTAAATTCCCAAAATAGCTGCCCGTATTTGCGCGTGTGTGCACGGGTGTGCCCATTGCTTAGCTACAGCAATTCTGATATGGAAGAACATAAGCAAGAATGTTTATGCAAATCATACCAAATATCAATAGCATAATGGTAGAGCGTTCACACAAAGAAAAGGCATTCACGGTTTGAGTCCCACCACTCCCTTTCGTATTTATTTTTTAAATCAGTATATGGAATAATACCTAACAAATATGTTTAAACATAACTATAAAGCAGTGAAATGGCCACTGTATCAGTGAACAAAATAAATATTTTAAAGGATCCCAATATAAAATTGCCTGCAGTTAAGCAGCACTTCACCCAGCGCAATAGAGTTGCCCATAGTTGAATAGCGCTTCACCCAGCGCAATAGAGTTGCCCATAGTTTAATAGCGCTTTACCTAGCGCAATGTGTTTGTGCGGACATGCGCGCTGCGCCAACCAGGGCACTGTAGGGCACCAAGGAGCAACGTAGAGCAAAGTTGCTTAAATGCAGCCACACCCCCTAGCCTGTCTGGACAGTATGAAAATAAAATGAATGATAAGGTTTGAACCCAGGACTCTGTGCATCACAAGCAAAGTACAGAACCACTAAGCCATGACAACATAGGGGAAACAGCCACTGTTAACATTCATAAACTTACTAATGTTAGTTTAACCATTACTAAGCAGGTCTGCAGTCAGCCGAGAATTCTACAAAATGGCCAATCACAAAAAAGTGTGGGAAATGCGGCATATTTAAGCCCCACAGGTGGGAATACATGTCATAACTGATTGTAGCTCACATCTGCAGTTAGAATGACTGGTGTCGGACAGGGAACACGCTTCCGAGCACAATGTTGGGGCATCGAGGAGTCGAAATAAATGGTTTGGCTCCTTGTCCACCGTCATGAGTCAAGACTCCTGCAGGGCCAGTTCCAAGGGACGGAGTACAAGGCAGAGGCTTGGAGCCAGTTAGCTCGTGACCTCACCAGTGCCACAGGTGTTCCTCGGACTGGTGAGCAGGTCCGTCACCACCATGCAGACCTGAAGAGATGAAAGCAGGACCGCCTGAACCAATGGATACAGGAGGCCCGTGGGATGTGGGATGCCCCACAACTGAGTATGTAGCCATGGAATGCAGTTTGTAAGAATTGATAATGGAGTATGTATAATGGATAGGTATGTCTCAATATCCCTTCATTTACTTTACAGCTGCAGGTGACCATGCTGCGAATCAGCAAGCCTATGCTGATAGGCTGCTAAGGCTGCGCCACCAGGCAGGTTAGTGATTATTCTGCATGTATTGTTATATAAAATATGGGAGAGAGCATGAAAGAAAGTGTTGTAGTCCAATAATATAGCCATAAAATTTCCTGAGTAAGTCCTCTGCATGTACTGTCAGATAAAAATGTCAGAGAGGCAGAAAAAGAGTGTAGTAACCAATTAAGAAAGGTAACATATGTCTGGAATAATATCTCTGCAGGCACTGTCATATAAAATAAGTGAGTGAGCCTGAAAAAAGAGTGTTCTAACCTATCATCTCTGTGTCACTGCTGGACAGAGGCACAACAAACTAATGGGCACAGTATTTTTTCATATAAGTGGTGGCGTAAGCCACTAAAATTTGGGCTAGGCTTATAAATGCCTTAGGGCAGATAGCCTAGTATAAACCTATGAACCTATGAACCTATGAACCTATTAATAAAGGTATAATATGTCTTGAACATGTCCTCCATATACACCGTTAAAGCAAATAAAGGAGTGAGCCTGTGGAAAAGTGTGTAATGTCATTAATAAAGGTCTAAAACCCGGAGTGTGTCTGTGTCACAGAGTTTGAAATGTTGTTGTACCCTTGCATTATACAAACAGTACTGTTTGAAAAGGTGCTGGCAACCCAGAGTTGTGCAGTCCCATATAAAGTGGGTGATGGAAGTGCTAGTAGCTGTGAAACATATAGACAGTCCACAACAGTCAGTTACTGGCTGGCATGAATAAGTAAATCTGGCACACGTGTAGCATGTTATTTTTCCCCAGAAATGTGAGTGTGTGTCAAGAATTGCAGGGTTCTGTACAAATCGAAGTGAAAATGTCATATGAAAACATCCCAGATATGTAGATAAAGAAATATAAATGCAATCAAGAAATATGTAGCTGTAACATCTGCATCCTGGACAGTTAGTATGTCAGATATAGGTCAGGCATATATTGAACTAGCCAAACCCATTACACAACCTAATGTATGGTGGCAAGTGTAATAATACATGTAGGGGATATACACTTGCAGTCACTAGGAATGTAGTGTAGACAAAAAGGTAATTATAAGATGTTAACCGAGGTTTTTTCTACACCCTACTGTATGTGCATAAACCATGCAATTCCACACCTCAATGAGTATGTGTAATCTTAAATATTTGTTGGGACATATGTCCTATTGTTCTATAAATATTTGCATTCACGTTGATGCATGTGCCCTGTTTAAACACCACAATCATGGTGGTCTGTTGCTACCAAACATCCCTGCATGCTGTTGGAATATCCACTGTGGTTCAATATATACATGTGTTATGCTTGCTGTTCAAATGTCGTAACCTTGGTGTGTTGGGTTAATGGGAATATTACTGCATGCTGTTACAACTAATCTGGAATGCTGTTTTGCTTATGTTGTAATTAAACACACCTAATCACAGAACGTATGGGAAGGCTGGTCCCAGCGGACCCACCTGTCCCCCCCTCAGCTGGTGAGTGCACCTGGCACCAGCAGTTCTGTTGCCCAGCCCGGGCTCTCCACCTCCGTTGGTCCTGTGCCACCTTCGGGTGGAAGCGCTGCAGGGGATGGGGCTCGTCCCCCCCATGCAAGCGTGGGCGGAGAAGGGCCACCTGTCACCCTTCAAAGGGTCTGGGTTGTGGTGCGTAGGGAGATCCAGCGTTCAGTCGCTGATCCCCTACACCAGCACGAGGCGAGAGTGGCACATCTCATGGGTGAGCCTGCCCGTTCTATGCAGCCCCCAGCACAGCCACCCTCGGGGCTGTGAAGGTTCAGTGGTGACTGCCCATGGGCGGGGATCCCAGTTCCACTGTTACCATCTGTGGGCTCATGGGCTTGTGATTTCCAAACATCCGACCCCATCAATTGTGTTCACCCACCCCATGTGTCATACACCGCCCCTGTATGCGTCTTGTCTGTCTTGTCTGTTTACCTTCCCAACCTACCTCCCTGGACATACCTACTTCCTCTACCTCACTTCCCACTCTCACCTGAAAAAAAAAAAAGGGCAATCTGTACCCACAAAAAAATTACGCCCCATACATAGCTGCCCATTTTGCACACATGTCCATTGGACATGTAAGCTGATGATTAGAATTGGCAGTACAACATACTTTGTTGTCCTCACCCCTCTCCCAGGGGTGGAAGGTTTCAAATTTCACTTCAAATTCATTGCATATGCACAGCTGTTGCTGTTAAAGAAATGGGCAGCTATGGACCTTCCCTACACCCGTCCTGCACATCCTGAACTTGTTTACCTACTGTCTGTCCCTCTTTGTGCCCCCTTTTTCACACTTTCCTATCTCCCCATTTTCTTTTCTTTAAAAGAAATTAGCGCAGGGGTTAGCGGGAGTAAGCACTTTTAAGCGGTAGTAAGCGGGTTTAAGCGAGTGTGCGCATGTGTACGCTTAGCTAAGCATCACGCAAACCCACGCAAACCCACTTACAACTGCTTAAAAGTGCCTTAGTCACTCTATGGCAGGGCCCTTGTTCTGCTGAGCAGCAAAAGAAAAAACCTCTGCCAGTCTCGAACCCCAGACCACTGACACAAAAGACTGCATGAATTTCGACTAAGCCACAGCAGATATACAAATAACTTGGTTCTGAAATAAATATATCATGCATTACAATGAGGGAATGTAAATGGAAATTAGAAATGGTATAACACAAATCCTTTTCTGTGGATCTTTACCAGCAGTGGTTGTGGAATTGCATGACATGATTCTGAAAGGAGAACCAGCCATCCTAGCAGGGAATAATGTTACAGTAGCACCTTACAAACACCACACAGTATCAGACCAGGATAAATACTGGCCACAGGAATACAGTGCAATAACCACATTTGTATGGCAGTTAATTGTGTAAGTGAGAAAAAAGTACATACTCCCATGTATCCTGTGTTAGCATTTAGAGGGGTGCGCACATGTCTACACTGAGATGTGTGTACTGGAAGCAGCAACATTCAGGTTTGAGTACAACATGCATATAACTGGCTACAACCCTAGCATCAGATAAGAGACATATACCAACCTTCAGACTGACACAACGGTGTCCAGAGCAAATAAGCATGGGTCCCACTTTGGAAATTTGAAAGGGCTATGCCTACCTAACCTAGCATTTTATAGCAGTGGGCTGCAATCACAGTGAGTAATGCAATCACCAAACAGCAGGCTACATGCAATTACTAAATGGTGGGCAGCAATTGGTGCAGAGGTTGTCACATGCACAAGTACAGATACCTAGAAAAGCAGACTGTACCTGCAGTCCACACATGCAATTATATCATTGCAGGTGCTGTGAGATAGAGAGTGAGAGAGAGAGAGAGAGAGAGACGGACACAGACACAGACAAAGACTGAGACAGAGACAGAACAGAGTGAGAAACCGAGACAGAAAGTTAAATAGAGGGCGAAAACCCCAAACAAACCACCAATAAAAAAAAAAAAAACTACAAAACCGTAACACACGGAGCAGGGAAATACAAAGGTAAGGTATGTAACTCACATGTATGTGTTGGCATGTTGGAGATGTTCCTGAAGAGTACTCTACACACTGCAAATCATCCATGTGTGGCAGCAGTATGTATATATCTGTATCTTCACATGTGCATAGGGCAAGGGACATACTGCAACTGTTAATGAAGGGTGGACAGATATCTGTCAGTGAAGGTTGATATGTGCATATATCCATGTCGGTCGTAGTGTGGCCTAGAAAACAGCATGCAGTGCTCAGGAGCAGCCTTAGGTCAACTGGTGCCCTAGGCAAAACGGCTCCATGGCGCCTCCTACCACACTTCCTGGTGCCCCCATCCTTGTCTTACTACACCACATAAATAGTGGAAAAGCACCCCTGCTAGAGCGGCGCCTTAGGGGGCCGCACAGTTGGCCTATGCCTAAGGCCAGCTATGGTAGTGTTGATATATGTCATGTGGTGGTTAAATGCTGTGGGACAGATTTGTCAGATCTGCTGTGTTACAGCCAGTGAGGCCTGCTAATGCAGGGCTGAGGACACCCACGTGCATTCTGCACAACACTGTGCAATTTAATCACATACCTGTACATCCCACAACTGTCACATAAGTGATATCCCCATCATGAAAGGTGGACTGTACATGTGCCTATATGTACATCCATGTGTACAGCAATGGATGTGTACATGTATGTGTATAGATATGCATATATATATATATATATATATATATATATATATATATATATATATAGATATATAGATATATATATATACATATAGAGTGAGAGAGACAGAGAGACACGGGGTCATATGTACCGCAACAGGTGTGTGGTGACCAAGGCATGGACTGTAGACAAGTGTTGATACTGCAGTGCCATTCCACCTTCCCAAAACAGCGTACCCATTAACTACCACTAAGGTAGAGATCTACCTAACAGTGAAGGTGTGATAAGGGAACATGGGACACATGTGGACAGTAGCCTGCGCTTTGATGAAGACAGTGCCACACTACACCTGTAATCTGTCTGTGTAGTATGTGTCATGACAACAGGTGTGTCATCTATGTAAGTATAGGGTAGAGTTCCCCTCTACTCATCACAATGCCCTGTGTGGTATGTACTTCACATGACAACTACACCAGGTGAACAGGCCACAGACAGACCTCCCAAAGGGTAATACTGGCTGCAAACAGATGACCTATGCAGACTGACTCACAAAACCACAACTACACTGTATTGCATACTGGCCACACAGAGGTGACCTCTGCCGGACATACAGAGGTATGTCACACCCATAACTGGGTGACAACCACCATGGCAACATATCACAATCCCTCCGGGATACACGCTCTAGGGCCCTAAACCTTGTCAGCTCACTAAACAGCACATGCTGGAGGGATAGGTTCCCATCTCAGAGATATGCCATACACTGGAATCGACCACATAGCAATAGCAAACAAGGCTCCTCCTTAGCAGTTGTTATAAATACCCCTGATGATTGTGTGGGAGATTGGTAATACACCCCAGGAAACACCTCTGTGGTGCAGGTTGGCAGGGGCAAGTGAAATCAAAGTACATGTGTGTCAAAGGCCAGGATAGCATATAGCTAGGCTGCCATAGGCCCTAGGGGCAATAGCATATTACCTACCTATGACACTATGCACTCACACATGTACTTAATGCAATAGCTGCTATGTGAGGTTGAATAAGTGTAACGCTGAATGTGTGCAAGGTCTGTAAAGGTGTGATAGCTTAGTGTGATGTTGTATCTGACATGGTCATGCCTATCCTATCTGTGAGGACAGCAACTGATGTGTAATGTACTGTTAAGCAGACATAGTAGTATGGCATATGATGTGACATAGTTCTCCGTTGATGAATGTGGTGTCTCGTAGGCTAAAGCAATACATGTATGCTTATTGAGTGGTACTGCTGGTGAATCCATCACCAATATGAACTGTAGTACTACCTGAAGCTGTAGGCCTAAACAGCATAGTATGGTGTGTGTTCACATTGCTTGGAAACACTGTCATGTGTGTTTCCTGTAGTCTGCACAGAAGACAGAATGCAGGCATAAGGGTGTGTAAGTAGTGGCACACAGTACCGTATGGTACACAAGTAATGCTCATCTGTGTTGGCATACAGTGGTGCATTGTATGTTTGCCTGATGTGTGTGTGATTATGCCTGTACAATGGCTGCAATCATATGTGTGTTACAGGGTAAACGTGTGTATCCAGCAACATATATAGTCTGTTACAGCAGTATGCCACCTGTAGTAACAACTGTACACATCTGTTAGGCAGGGCTATGGCATCAATGACTAGGGTGATTGATTGGTACTACTGTACTTGTACTTTACATCCATTGCAATGGATGACATCTCTGTTCATGCATTGGTGTGATATACACCCCTGTCTTGATGTTGTGCAATGTGTCAAAAAACAGTGTGTCGGGTACTATTGTATAGTGGTGTGATATATAGAGTCTGCCAGGCAGTGTTAGTTAGTTGTGGCCTGAGAACCAATAAGTGGTACTGAACGTGTGTAACCTCTGACAGACAATAGGATGGTATATATGTCAGTAAAGTGATATCTGTGGGTAAATGTGTAAAGTGTGCCACAGGACACTCTCACACATATTGTTCATATCTTTTTCAGCCAGATAGCCCACCAACGCAACCCAGCGTACACAGCATATGAGGAAGAGGTGATACTGCAAAGCCAATTGCAGCGGTACACAGTGCTGTTCTCCAGAAGCAGTCAGCATCAGCAGGAGCGGACTGCACTGTGGCAGGAACTTGTTCATCGGGTAAATGACATAGGCATGTATAACTGGACATATGAGCAGGTACGCCATCACTGCAGTGATTTTATTAGACAAGTCCGGCGGCGTGCATCTGATATCCAAAGACAGCAGCTTGCCACAGGTGGTGGGGTGGCCATTCATCCCCCCCTCACCAGAGTGGAGGAGCTGCTCCTAAGCGTGGTGGCTTCTGGACAACAGCTACATCAACCTCTGACATGTGTTGTAATGGAGGTCGGAGCCACCCAGCACATCCACCTGGAGCAAGCAGGTAACATGCCCTATCTGTAGACTACAGTTAACTGTATTGTTAGATTATGTCTACATGAGATGTGTACTGTGTGTTTAGCAATTCTGCTGCCTAGTGTTGTGCAATACGGATAGTTTGAATAATATCTCTACACCTGTGACTGTTGACTGTTGTTGTACTGCAGTTTAGCATACCCACTGTAACAATGCCACAGTTGTGGCCACTGATGAACTCCCTCATATTCTCGTAGGTCCCTCTGGTGTGACGGCAGGGCAGCCGATCCATGCTGGTGAGTGTGAGTGAGCGTATTAAGAATCATGGTAATAACACAAATGGTGGTAATGGACGTTATAATAATCAAAATCAAATAGATCGGAGTTCCAATAAAGATGAAAATAACCAGGGTTTTTCCAGGTCCAGGGACAGGTCAATTCCTGGGTCGAACAACAACAATACCACGTCCAACAACAGGGGGCGTCCACAGAGGTGGAGGAGGGGGAACCAATGAAGGAGATGATTACCCCTGTAGTAAAGGGACCTAACGTTCTTACCAGTCAACAAGGTGACTTCAAGATCTATAATTACACTGTGCTAACAGTGGAACAAGCATTGATTGACTTTTTTTCTAAAGGACTTTCATTTGTTCCTGATAAAAAATGTAATTTGGTTAACACTATCATAGACTTGAAGTTATATGTGCGTAAATTAAATCTGGCCTTTAGTTTAGGTAATACGCCCTCACTTCTAAATACTTACAAAGTATCATTTAGTTTTAACCCCCCATTACATGGTGCTTTAAGTACTTTTGAGAAGTTGTGTGAAATTGATTTAAGGTCAATGTTAAACTCTCATGCTTCTTCTAAAACAATGAAAGCTAACATTTCTAAGCACGAGTTGGCTTTCATATCCCTCCTTAATGAATGCAACATAAGAGTTATGATGCCAGATAAGGGAGGGGGCCTTATTTTCATGGACGAATACCTATATGATAGAAAGATGCTTGAACACTTTCAATCTGACACATATTTGAAGTCTAGCCTTAATGAGGTACATTTAGCTTATAAGAAGATCAGGGGAGTACTGGAAGACCTGTTTCTTGAAGGTAGCATAGATTGTGACACTTTACATTATTTAACTATGCCAGCCCCTAGAATTCCCACTTTGTTTGGCACACCTAAAATCCATAAAGATTTGGTTAACCCCCCCTTCAGACCAATTGTAGATGGAAGGGGTTCTATCACGTATGCCTGTGCCAAATTAGTCGATGGCATTCTTAAACCCCTATTAAGAAATGAGCCACAAATTTGTAAAGATTCCTGGGGCTTTTTGCAACATATTGATAAAATTGAATTTAATGAAGATCTCATTTTCCTTGTGGTAGACATTAAAGACTTGTATACGGTTATCCCTCATCATTTGGGTATTGAGTGGACGAGAAATTTTATGTTGCGTAAAGAGGCTTCTAATGATCAAATGTACCTAGTGGAAACACTTTTAGATTTAGTGTTGTTAAACAACTTTTTGGTGTTCAAAGATCAGTTCTTTCTCCAAAAGATGGGTATTGCCATGGGGTCTCCCTGTGGATGCAGTTTTGCAAACAGCGTACTTGCACACTGGAAACACCAGTTCTTATTCCAAAATTACATGTACCAACAAAATGTCACTTGGTACATTAGGTACCAAGATGACATGTGTTTTTTATGGAAAGGCTCATTAGATTTGATTCCTGAATTCATTAACAGCATTTCAAAAATGACCGATTTCCTACAATTTACCTATTCTATTGGGGTAGAGGAGATCTGTTTCTTAGATGTCAAACTGAGTAAGGACATTCCCAATGGCAAATTCAAGTCAGTGATCCACAGAAAGCCAACTCATTCAAATTCCTATCTCCACTTCTCTAGTAGTCATCCTTTTCATCAAAAGAGAAGTGTGGTGAAAGGGCAATTTGTGAGAGCGGCAAGAATGGTGTCTGAAAAACAGGATTTTGTTTGTGAATGTGAAAATTTAAGCTTAAAGTTTGCTATGCTATCCGAATTCTCTAATAAAAGAGGTGATGGATGAAGTTCAGGTTAAAAGAGAAGCAGGCCATTTCAGGCCTTTGCTGTGAGGGGGAACTATGCATGTAGCACCAAAGATTAAAATAGGAGAACTATCATCTATTAATTTTCTTTTTACTTATTGCATTGATTTCAACCTAATTAGGGGCATCATCTCCAAAAATTGGAACATTATTTTGGAGGACCAGTCTTTGGCCAAAATGATAGGACCTCATCCAACATTTGCATATAGGAGAGGGGTCAACTTAAAGAACCTTGTCGAAAAGACAGTTGTTAAAATCACAAAGTCTAGTATGGGCATGTCAAAATGTGGGATGTGCCCACAGTGTAAACATATCTTACCAGGTAATAAGGTGCACATCAACGGCAAAAATTATTCCATCAATGACAAATATAACTGTGAAAGTAAAAGTGTAGTGTATGTTGCGTTGTGCAGGAGATGTCCCTCGTTTTACATTGGTAAAACAGAGAGGTCATTAAAGAAAAGAGTTTATGAACATCTTTATGCTATAGGGAGAAGGGACATGACCAATGCACTTGCCAGGCATATTTGTGAACATCCTGAGCACTCTTTTCTATTTTCTGTCATACAACAGGTAAAAACATGCCTTGGGGAGGGGGTCCATGGCAACTATGGCTTGAAGAACAGGAAGTCCTATGGCAAATTAGAACACTTGCCCATTTACCCCCAGGGTTGAATGAGTATGCAGCTATTAAATGCATCCTCAAATTAAAAGCACTGAAGAGATGAGGTTGTTATTATGTCTATTATGCCTTTTATTGTGACAACATTTCCATGGTTTTTGGATTAATTAAGAGTTAGACAGATTTATTCAATAAACACTTGGTTCCTCTTAATTATAATATTGCCATTAATAATAACAGTTACTATTGGTGTTTATATTTGCTATTTTTTATGATGCTTTTTTTCTTTAATTTTATTTTTATTTTTATTCTTATTTTTATAGAGAACATGTGTAGATGCATTTATAAAGTCATTGGGTTTCCCTACACAAGATGTAGTATTAATCAATTGCATTGAATGGTCATATAATAATAATATATTTATATGCATTTTGGAGGGTTGACAGTAGCAGAATTTGATTTCATTCTATTCTATTTTATTTGGTCTATTTTCATTAACTTTAATATTGGTTAACCATACAAGAGAACATGGTTTAGTTAATGGTACCATCATATATATATTTTTTTAAAACATTCACGTGTGTGTTTAAAGGTATTAGCCCTTTAAATTATTGCGTTGTAGGTATGAAGTATTTAATTCAATTAATTATTTAATTGTTTTTAATTAGTTTTCTCATTAAGTATAAAAAGTGGTGCTGTGGTTTTTTGTATTGTATATGTCTGAAGAAGGTAGAGGAATATCCTTAACCGAAAGCGCTAACATTAAACAGTCCGTGCTGTAGCTGCTTTGTCCATTTTTACTCTTTTTTGGTTATTCAGTTGTTATTTCGTGTGATTTATCAACCTATGATCCGAGAAGCAGCGGCACAATCTATCGAAGGTTACAAATGTATTCATGTCATATGCAGGCTTCACACCTATCTACTGATTGAGGTCACATGTACACAAATTTATTTGACACACAGATACCTGATGTGTGCGATGCACATACTGTTTGAAACATATGTCATACCATAGTAAAAGCAAAACCCACACTGCATTGACCACCTGTGGCACACACACACACAGTGTTTGCAGGACTCAAACCCCTACCTAACTCTGTTATAATACTAAAGAGATATACATTAACACAGCATGCTATATGCAATACTGGGGGGGTTTCTGTTCTCCTTGAACATTTGTAGGATGCTGACATCATCAGACTTTCCAAAGAGGGATGTACCTCTCTTAATGTGTTTTCCCAGTCTCCTCAAAGGAAATCACACACATACCTCCCCCCATACACACACACTTGGCATTTGCAGGACTCAAACCCCTACCTAACTATGTTATGATGCTAGAGAAATGCATCAGCACAGCATGCTATATGCATTACTGGGTGGTTGCTGTTCTCCTTGAATATTTGTAGGATGCTGACATCATCAGACTTTACAAAGAGGGATGTACCTCTTTTTATGTGTTTTCCCAGTCTCCAAAAAGGCTACTCCTTTCAAAGGAAATCACACACATATCCCCCCCCACACACACACACTTGGCATTTGCAGGACTCAAACCCCTACCTAACTATGTTATGATGCTAGAGAAATACACATTAACACAGTACGCTGCATGCATTACTGGGTGGTTGTTGTTCTCCTTGAATATTTGTAGGATGCTGACATCATCAGACTTTCCAAAGAGGGATGTACCTCTTTTAATGTGTTTTCCCAGTCTCCAAATAGGCTACTTCTCTCAAAGTCAATCACACACATCTCCCCCCCCCCACTTGACATTTGCAGGACTCAAACCCCTATCTAACTATGTTATGATACTAGAGAGATATGCATTAACATGGCGCGCTATATGCTTTACTGGGTAGCTTCTGTTCTCCTGGTATATTTGTAGGATGATGATATCTTCAGACTGGACATGGTAATGTGTGTACACATTTTTATGCAATCCCAGGAATGATCCATGTAGGTCGGCAGGTATCAATAGCTTGTACAGGACCCTGTGAGTCTCACCTTGTGTGATCTATCTGTGGACACATTGACATCCCTTCATATGTCAACACATATCTATGCACAGATTGTTGGTTTTGTGGATACGACATGTGACTGTGATGTTGATGAAGAGCTGTTCAAAGTCTATGTGGGACATGTGTAGCTCTGTTCCATGATGTATGTCCTGGGTGGCTGCCTTGCAGATGGTGTAGCATGCTTGGGAACCATGATCTGCACATGAACATACCACAGTTGGTAGGGTTGTGTGTTTGTCGGGTTCCAGTAGCTCTGTTTATGACTTCTGCCATGATGCACTCCATGGCCTTGCAGATCAGACTTTATAGGCTTACTGGACTGTACTTCCCATGGTGTGTTGTGCACCCACACATATGGGGAGTGCCATATGTTGCTGTAACACATTCGACGGTTCCAAGTCCTGTGGAGTGGGTGAGGCTCAACAGACTGTTCAAGTGCAGGGTCTGTTTGTTCTGTAGTGCATGCATGACACATATTGGGAAACAATGTAATCCAATTGCTGCCATGCTTTTGGCTTTGGGGGGAGCTGTTCAGCCATTCTACACGTGCTATCTCCTGGTATGATGTCAGGGACTATTGTCAGTGGGGGGTGGGTATGTATACATGGGCCTGTCTGACAGGATGTCGGCAATGTCAGTAAGGTACAGTTGTCCCTGACTCAGCACATATATGCATGTACATTACTATTTATTACATAGCTGAAAGACATGTCATGATTCTCAGTTTGGACTCCTTCTTAGCTACTCTTTACAAAACACCGACAAACCTGAGCACTAATCCCAGTTATACTCTTTTACACACTTAACACCCTACTGATCCTTTGTGATCAGGCTACAGAGTATGTCATCATAATACACTGACATGTCCAGGGGTCGGTTTCATGTGTACTCTCCAGTCTAGCTAGTGAATATTGTAGTTATGACACAATGTCACATCTGCCTCATGTACACTGACAACCCTCTCCTCCTCACATCACACTCACATATATGTGGGAGATGTAACAATATTGACATACAGGACGCTGAGCTCTCTCGACCCATGACTGGCATAGTCTATCAGGTGGTGAGGGTGACCACACACACCACATATCAGTCTCAAATACACCAATAGTGACAGCAAACAAACCACATTATCACACATACACATATTCGGAGGCTCTACATACACTCTGCCTAAGCAGCAGAGACCTCCAAAGCAGACACACATACAACTGCTACTCCACTACAATGCCCATGTGTCACACAGTTCACAATTTTAGTGTGCCACACAGTCACTGCCTTTTTGGGCTAAACAACACACCTGATACACTTGTTATAGGTGACACTTAATGTCAAACACACTATCGTCCCACTCACCAGGCCAAAGGCCAAACAAGGGAATAGTCACTTTGAGCTGTCTCTCAGGTGCCAGGATCCACCACATAACACATTCACTCAGGTCACTACAAAGCAAGTCCAGGACTGGCTCCATCATTGTCCATGCTGGTGCGTACAACCTCAGACGTTCCTCCCTGGACCACATGACATGAAACATAGAGGAACTCTGTGATCATGTAGCCCAGACCAGTATTACCCTGACCTTGTCTAGCATCTTACACTCACTAAGTATGATGTCACAGTATACCAACAAACTGATCACGTTTAACAGTTGGCTAACATATTGGTGTTATTCAAAGGGGATACAGTGTCTGTCACCCTGGGGTGACATGCTCGACATGCCACGTAGCTTCCCTATGGACAGCTTGCACCTGTCACCCTTGGACTTTTGAATACTGGCTAGGGCACTTGCGGCCACCATACTGCCCTATTTAAGCAGGGCTCAAAGGACAGAACCACCTCCATAGACATTACAGAGTACACAACACTGAAGGTAATGCTGCTCAACACCAGATGTATTACCTTCAAATTGTGCCCACTCAGGAATCTCCTCAGTATGGAGGATAGCAATATCTGTGCACTAACAGACACATGGTTCAGGCTCCCACATGCACATCAGCACTACCAGGTTGTATTTCGTACCATGCTTTCTGACCACATAACTCAGAATGGCCAACACAAATAGGGGGAGTATCCATATACATCACAGATACACATACCTCCGGGTTGGTAGCACTGCACAATGCATCACGGACCATACATATGCACCTAACAGTGTGCAAATCTGCCTTTTGGTTTGTTGCCTGCTACAGACCACACTCCCCAACTCAGCAACCTCACTCAGCTTTCCTGGGAACATTGGACAATATGAAGGTCTCCCCAAACACCATTATATTGGGTGACGTCAAATACCCACACATTGACTGTGTATAGTACTCAGGCCCCAACACCCTTGCCCAACAGTTGCTACTATTTCTAAACTCATATGCTATGGCACAACCGGTCACCACACCCACAAGAGGGGACAACATATTGGACATGATCATCACCGACATGGGGACTCTCTGTTCCACACCTGCGATATACCCCTCATTGGTAAGGGCAGAACATATTTTATCTCACTGAATATCCATATCCTGTCCCCACACCCATCCTGGGTAATCTCAGTGAACTTCCCAAAAGCAAACGTCACACTCCTCCAAACCATGGTGGTATCCTTCAGAGACCCTGTGTCAGTGGTAAGTATGGCTCAGACTGCTGAATCCTTTACATACACATTCTATGGACACCTAGTGGATTGCATGGATCGTTACATCCAAAATAACAACTGGACTCACTCCTCCAATGGCAATGGACCTGTCTGGTAGACCCCAGCCATTAATACACTTTAAAACAAATGGAGGAAGCTACTACATGATAGAGCACAATCCCAGACAGGGAAGGCATCTGTGATCTGTACTAGCAGACTGCTACAATCACTCGGGTATTTATGTCAGGCACGCTTCTAACGGACAATTACACCAGACACGTCAGACACTCACAAGGCCTTCTTCAGTTGATTCAGGTACCTGGCTGGACACTCACTGATATGCTGTGTGTTACTGCATACTGACTAAACATACCCTGAACCCACTGACATTGCCATCATCCTGGCAAACAGGTTCAGTGCAAATGTGTCCCCCCCATCCCCCCTAAGGTGGTACTGTCCATACCAACAGAGTGTAACCTCCCAGACATCACGAATAAACAAGTGAGTGCTGCCCTCCCCACAGTGGACAACACAGCATCAATGCGACCAGACGGTGTCCCAGCCTGTGTCGTACACAGCCTTCATGACAGACTTAACACTCACATTATGTCACTGTTCGATATAAGAGTTACTGCAGGATATGTACCCACAGAATGGCATACAGCGATAGTGGTCCCACTCCACTGAATACTGCCACAACAGACCACAGACAATATTGGCCTAAAAGGCTAACTAGTCTGTTCTGCAAAGCTATGGAGTGTATTGTAATGGGACTCATGCACATAGACATGGGAAACCTACAGACACTGGGTCCTACACATTACAGCATTGTTGTGGGCAGATCTTGCCTGTTGGACCTGTTCATATTCTTTCAACAGTTACCAGGTCCATCAGTGTTGGGATGGTTGTCCACACAGCCTGCCTGGACCTTGCACAACCCTTCAACACAATACCCCACTCGGCCATTATGCATAGGCTCACATATCTGACGTGATGGATTGCTACCTGGAGCAGGGATAACACCCACATGCTCAGTGTTGCAGGTGCCATGTCTGACTATACACCAGTTACACATGGCATCCCACAAGGCTCAGTCCTGGGACCTCTCTTGTTCAGTATATATTTGTGTGATGTACAGGCTGTCACAGGGGGGATATGGCTGCCCATGTTCGCAGATGACTGCAAACTGGGTGCCATAATCAGCTCTCCTGCTGGCACATGCATACTCATACAGGGTCTCACAGAGATAAGTTGACTGGTGCCTGAGCCATGGCCCATGGCTACATGCTATTAGTTGCATAGTCATCCCCTTTGAGGATGACAAGATGCCCACACATTACCACATAGGTTGTAATCCATTACATACAGTAGTAGTTGTTACGGGTTTGGGGACATGACCTGTTCGTACTCTCGCCTTTGACAATCCTATTGCCATAGTGGTTAGACAGTACATCTACATAGCCCACCATATCCCACATGATTTCACATGTTGATCACATGTGGTCATGCTGCCCCTATACTCTTCACGACCATGCTTGGTTACTATGCCACCTTTGGGATGTACCTTACCTGACACCTGCAGCAACTGTAATGGCCACAAATGTTACTCTTTGAGCAGATGTAGGGACTCACACAGATGCCCTGCACAGTTCCGATACAGTAACTCCAGCTCTACTCAGTCACTTACCACCTGCACGGATGTGTTGTGTGCCTGTAGTTGAAGGCAATATCTGACCCAGACTTACTGGACATGCTCCACCTCAGGATATCCGACTCCCTTGGTGCTACACACTCCAGGGACATATACCTCAGCACTGATGTTAAAAGGACATGCTGGGGGGACAGATTATTATCAGAAAGCTTCCACTCACTCCGGAGTGTAGTCCCGGTTTTGCATAGGCAGAGCCACCCACTGACCACCTACAGGTGACATCTTGACAAGTGGATGGGTGATCACATGTTTACCCATGGGATATCTTCTGGGTCCCTGCTAGACAGAGGCTCAATACACTGAACGTAAATGGGCTATCTTGTGTGACCTACTATTCACAGGCACAGTGCTCTGATTTGACTGGGTTGCAGTAGCCAAACACACTCTGGCTATGCTTGTACATGCCCTAGGGCAGATAGCCTAGTATTATCCTCTGAACCTATGATAATTTTCATGATGCACAATGTTTATTGCTGATACTGTTTGCAGGTTTTTATCATCTTTGCTTTCACACTTTATATGAACCACTTAGGTATCTGCAGAACATATTTGCTTATGGCAGGGTTCCACTATATTATATACGTGTCTGTTGTCATATACGTGTGTGCACAGGGCAGATTGCTGTGTAGTGAGAGGTTCCTGGGTTAACACATGCAACTGCCTGCTATGTGTGGCCCAATGCTGTACTCCAACATGGCCTAAGTGTGTGAGCATGCCCAGTTCAGACTGTCAGTGTTCTGTTGCCTGACATTTGTCTCGTATTCAAGTGTGTGAGCATGCCCAGTGTGACCTTTCAGTATGTTGCTGTCTGAGGTCCACTACATTTGTTGATGTATGTCTACATGTCCATTATTAACATCTGTACTGTGTGTGTTGAAAGTCAGGTTCTATTCTTACTGCAGGACTCACCTTTCTCTCATAACTCGACAGGGATTATGCTGTGCCTGCAGGGTTTCCGTGAAATACTTTGCATAGACTTATCAACATTTCTTCATACAGGCTAACCACTGCACTACTGTCATGGTTTAGTGGTTCAGTGATATGACTATAGTGCACAGTATCCTGGATTCGAGGCCCATTGCCACTTATATTTCATACTGAGCAGAACAGACTGCTTAGGGGCCAGTAGAGCAAATCTGAGCATGTTGGCTTTTGTTCAGCAATGCCCTACCTAGACCCAGCTTGTCCAACATTGCTCAATATTAACCATCATTGCTGGACATTGGCCAATATTACTCTACATTGACCACATTTGTAGTAGTTGGTGTGTGCAATTTTGTTTACATTGACTTCATGATGGTAAATGCTGTTTAGCACTGCTTTATATTGCTTAACACATGGCAATCATGCCTCAGGTGTTGATGCAGGGCTACCTATGTCGGATGCACATACTACACTCCCTATACATGTTTGAAAGCAGGTAGTGTCAACGTAGGCATCCCTTTTACTATATGTGTGGGTCAGAGAGAGGTATAATTTCCAGAGTTCCTACTGAGCCAGTGTATGTGCTATGCGTTGTCTCTTTGTCAAGGCCAAAGCATACTGGGCACGCCTCCTTCTGCCTACTGGGGCAGGCTCAAGTTGTTCCTCCTCCGAGTCTCGCTCTGCCTGTGATGGCCTTGGCAATGGTGGGGGGCTGTTTGGCCCAGGCCTATGCTGGTCCTGCTGCAGCTGTTTTCGCAGGATCATATTATGTAACATAGCACATACCATGACAATTTGGGTATATGTAGTTGGTGAGTACTGCAAGGCTCCAACAGATGTGTCCAGGCACCGGAACCGTGACTTGAGCAGCCCAAACACATGCTCGATTACATTTCGTGTTTGTGCGTGCGCCTCATCATGGCATTCCTGTTCAGGTGTGTGTGCGTTTCTGATGGGTGTCGTCAGCCATGGCTCCAGTGCATAGCCAGCATCCCCCACTAGGTGACCATGTGGGATGTTCCCATTGGCAAATGTCTGGTACAGCTGCATCAGATGCCAGATATGGGAATCATGGTAGCTTCCAGGGCAGCCAGCGCACACATTCAGTATTATGCCCTGGGCATCACACATGACCTGGCAATTGATGGAGGGGAAGCCCTTGCGGTTGAAGTAGACCCTACCCCTGCCCACCGGCTGGTGCTTTGATGCGTATGTGCATGCAGTCTATTGCACCCACTACCTCTGGGTATTCCGCTATTTGCTGGAAGAGACACACATTGCTGGCCAATACCTCACGGGAATTGGGGAAATATACATGATCACCGACATGTGCTGACATGGTATCCAGGAACTGGTGCAATACCCTGGATGCTGATGCCTGTGATATCTCCATCATATCACCAGTTGGCCTCTGGAAGGTACCTGTTGCTAATATTCTTAGGCCAACACATATCTTAGTTTCCACTGGGATGGGTTCCCCTCTGTTGGTTCTGTGTGTGAGGTGTGGCCTGCACAGCTCAACAATTTGCTGCATGAGGTCTCTGTCCACTCTATAGCGCTCCACTATCTCCAGCTCATGCAGACCCTGGTAGGTAACCCTGGGCCTGTACACTCTTCTCCGTCTCCTCACTGTGGGTTGTCCAGCAGCATTTGCATTATCACCACCCTCAGCATGTTGGATATGTCGCCTTATAACAGCAATGGTAGCCCCTAACATTTTTTGTCTCAGAGAAGCCTTTTCAGTTTTCACTTCTATTAGCTTACTGCAGTGTTGCAGTGTCTCTTGAGAGAAACATAATGGACTGTTGTTTGCAGACTTTTAAGTGCTGGGCTGGGCTAGTGTTCTGCCTGGGTAAATGCCTGATTCTGATTGTTTTCACCTGCTAGCTCTGCTAGTACTCCCTGGTAACTTCCACTATTTGGTGTGCTTCCTATTTCCTTACTGTTTCCTCAGGGGGGTGCGCCGCGCACACAAGCGCGAACATGTGCACAGCAGCTAACACGCGCGCACACATGCTTACATGGACTAAAGCTTGCTTATTCTTCTTAAAACGCGCGCACATCGGCGCAAATGCGCTTACAACTGTTTACACAGCCTTACATATGCTTACTCTGGCTTACACGCGAGCACACACGCTAACACGTGCGCACACTGTCTTACTCGGGTTTACTGGCATGCACACGCACGCATGCACGCTCAGCAAGAAACTTTGGTGTTATCCACGGCATACACCTTCGATTTCTTGACTTTACCTGGCCTACCTGTTGACACACCTCTTTCACTATTATGTAAATGTAAGCTGACACATGACACTCTGCTCCAATGAGCTTCACTCCTTTCATACATACCCCCCTCGTTATGTCACCTATCTTCTACTCTGTTACTCCCCTTATCCTACTCCTACACTCCACTGACTCTGCTCATTTGCTATGTAAACTTGCGATGCACTATCCTAACTCTCATTTGCATAGGATTGCCTACTAATGCTTAGTTACATCTCTTAGACTGAGCTTCCCCCCTTAGCAACCTCTACTCGGTGGCCATATTGTCTTCAGCCTGCCATTCCCTTGCATTGTAAATTCATTTTAGCTATAAAATCCACATTTGTGGATCTTAATTATTAATTTTCTGCTTTTAAGGGTGCAGCACTTTTGCACGGCGCTGCGCTACGGTTAAAACCCGGAGATCAGGATAAAAAAAGTTATTTTATTTTTAATTTGCATCACTTCCTGTTGCCAATGGCCATATTTTTGGCATGCTTCCTCCTGTGAATGCATGCTTTTTTTCCAGCTGACATGGCTCCGTTTTGCTATTTGCAGAACCGTACTCAGTTATCAACTGAGTACATTTCTGCAAATAACACTACTCCTACTCGGACAGGTTCGGGTTTCCTGGATCTCAAATTTGCCTCATTTGCATGGCTTTCACCTGCAATTGAGGTAATTTGCATATCCCAGCCCTGTCTGTGTAGGACTAGTTTGGAGAGCTCAGTTGCACGCCCCTACCGGCTGTTCCTGGATCGCTCGGCGGACATGTTGGCTGCATGGAGTCTTACTCTACTCTAAGACTCCGTGTAAGCCTTCGTGAATCCAGCCCATTGATTTGGCAGAAAATGCTGTATTTTATAAGGAACACAACAACAGCAAAAAGCAAAATCAAGCACATTCAGAGAAATCAGGTACAGGGAAATGCTGCCTATACAGACTATCAAAAAGTAGACACATTTTCAGCCTTACAGACTGCAACAAAACTGGCAGCTCCCGTCACATATACTTGGCCTACTAACTCAGTCCGCTATCTAAATTCATGCTGCAGTGGTGCACACATCACTTTACACCTCTCTGCACTCCCATCCTTTTTGTATGACTGCTCTTAAAATACATTTTGGCACTGGTTAACCCTTAACCAGTGCACCCACCTTTGTTCCTAGCTGCAATTCCATATGCATCTGGAAACCCATGCAGTAGTATAGTTAACTTGCCTTTCCTTTCCAAGTGTGTGTACTTCTGGCATCCTTCACAGTGGTCTTGCTGGTATGCCTTACCTCCTGCTAGTTCTCATGGCATCCCTCATCACAACCTTCATAGCAAATCTCAGAGTTTGCTCTTCCTGCTTTTTCTGGTAGAGTTTTTACATAGCTTTCTCTCCCCTATTATCCCAGACCCCACCTTAACAGCTGTGTCATTGTAACCTTACTCCCCTTCCCCTCTCTTCCCCTCCTCCTTCTTCCCTATCCTCCTCTCCCTTTTGCAGAACTTGCTGTTTTCATTTAGACAGTCATGGCTGGTCTCAGGGTTTGCACAGAAATAAGCAAAGTAGAGCTGTATGGTACAGTGCAGCAGAGTCCAGCTCCCCACAACAGAAATACAGCCTGGTATATAGTTCACCTGGTAACCGTTACTGAGTCTGAGTAGCTTTACAGGATAGTGGAAAGACACAGCTTTCCAGAAGGGCAGTTCTTGCTATCCAGTTAATCTTTGTCCCATCTCTGGGACCTTTAATAGATCTGGTTATTATCTTTCAGTTTGTTTTGTTGTTCCCACATGTAATCACTTGCCTCAGTGAAAACCCTGTACCCTTCTAGTAAACAGGAAACTTCATTACTATCTGCCCTTTCTCTCACTTCAAGCAACATGCACTCCACTGAACACCTTTGGCATGCTGTTATAGCCTAGTGGCAGGCATTAAATGGATCTATATTATATCATCGAATGCTTAAAAAAGCAAACGATGAATAATCAACCCCATGTAAGTGAAAGCTTACAATCTCGAAAGCTCAGAACAGTGATTATTTTTCCAAGGGAAATAACCACTCTTCCCAAAAAAAAAAAAAAAAAAGAAATGAAAGAATGCATAAAGTGGGGGGGCTTTAAAAATATGCCAACTCTGAGATCACACTACAGTGCCAAAAATGGCAAAGTAACGGAAGTGGTCAAGCAAATTCTTTCCCTGGGAAAGAATTTGCTTAAAAGCCGCTTCGTTATTTTGTCTTTTTGTTGTTTTAAGTTCGACCAAGACGCATTCGATAGACTGCGTCTTCGGTCATCTAATAGGAACCCCATTAAATAACATGTGTGTAACACACATCATAGAAAAAACAACATAAAGCATAACATTTTAAAGAACAAACACAATGTGATTAGTAATATAGACCTCCCTGTGGACTTTCAAGCACTTGTTCACAGGCAAGAATATAGCAGTACCATTGAACCAAAAACAGATATCTAACACTGCTATTATATACTTAGAAATTTGCTAGAATAACGGGTTGTTTATTTGCATGCATCTTCTGAAGGATATGAAAGTCTGAAACTAAAATGCTTGGCATTACTAGTTAATGATTTGTTTGAGAATCACATTTTTATTTGCAATACACCTAAATATAAGGTGGAATCAGGGAAAGCAGACATGTATGACTCTTTCTGTATATGGCAGGTGCCAACTTACACAAGCAGGGGAGGAAAAAAATGCAAACTATGGAATTCCCTAACCAGTGCCCCTGATCATTGCAGGAAAGCTGTAAACTGATTATTGAAATGTTACTGCTCTTTCCATCAAGCCATCATTTTTACTGCAAAATTGTTTGCAGTGTGTGGAAAAAGAGGGGAAAATGAAATCACAAACCACATTATTTGTTAGAAGATGGGGGTGAAAAACAAAATAAAAACAAAAATAATCTCAAAATAGTCAACTTTCACATGCACAGTGCACTGTATTACCTTGTAAAACACTGTGCCGGAATAAGTCCCTGTTGTTAGGCTATGACTGAGTTACTGATGCTCTGAGGAAGTCTGATAAAATAAACTCTCCTTGCAATGCTGAGAAAGCAAAGAAGTTCCTGCACTGCCAGAGATAAATCACCCCAAGCACAAGGAGAAAGACTTGCAGCATGTATGACATCATATTGTGATGGGCGGCAGCTCCCTGCTGTTTTGGAGAAGATATGAAATATTGCCTCCATGATGTCAGTTTGGAGACGAGAACTGAAAAGAAACTATAGATTCTTAGTAGGCATTTTGATGTTGTCTTCTGAGAGGCAGAAGGTTTACTTTGAAGACCGTGGGAACTATTTGGAAAAGGTATAAGCTTTACAGTATGCTAATCACATGTACTTGGTGCTAATAATAGTTGGATTTACAAAAGGTATATGGTGCATTACTTTTTTAGTAACATCGTTGGATAATAAAGACAAAATGTGGAAAATGTTGAACTGGTTTAAATATTAGGGTATTGTTCTCATTTAATCAAAGAAGCTGTGACTCACAAGTCAAAATCCAGGGAGGTGCAAGTGCATCCACATGCACCTGCCAGCGACACCCATACCTGGAAAGTAGACTCTACATGTTTCGTATATTCTTCTTTGTGCATGGCTGTCTCTTTTTGATGCAGGTTAAAGTTATAGTTTAGAGATTTTAACTGTGATTCATGCCTAGTACTTGTATTCTGAATTATCTGAATATCTGCCATACCTACTGTGAAGGCTGCCAGCCCAGCTAAATAGAATTTTGTAAATAATTCTATGTCATCTGTGAATAGTAATATGATTTGTATGCTTGCTTTAGAAATGTAAGAAAACTATATGTTCAGTACTGAGCTTCAAGATTGTAACCACAGTGCTGGAAAAGAGCAGAAATGTGTATAAACTACATGCCTATGCAAATGTATGTGTTGATGGTAAATGCTGGAATATACAGAGTTAACTTGCAAACTCTAAGAAAATAAGTAGAAGTTGTTTATGACTCTGTTATCTCGGTTTCAGCTCAAAGCAAACACATTGTCTAGAGTTGTAGGCTTTCCTGTTGTCTGGAAACAGAGGTAATTACAGGTTTCCAAGGTAATTGTTTTACGACTTCCAGTTTTGAGGAAGCTTCTAAGAGATAAGTGTCAGCTTCTAAGAGATAAGTATTTTTCATAGAGACATGTTAAATTCTGTTGGTTTCTGTTTAGTCTGGGAACTAGATGCAGGTGTCAATAGTGATGTCATCAAGCTAACCCAGCAATAATGTTTATTATTAATTTAAGAACTATCTCAGAGAGAAAGTCTGGGCATTTTGTATTTTGTTCTGGACCTGTAAACATATCTTTAGCACTTTTCATCTATATTTGTCTAGCTCTGTAAGTAAGAATTAGCTCATAGTATCTCTCTTAGAGATAAACAGGAATATAGCAAGATTAGTCTAGATGTTTTCTGTATTTATGTGAGACTGTCCTGCAATGTTGTTTTAAAGTATTTCCTGTGATTCTGAATTCTATTGTCACTGTGTTGAGTTAATGAGTAGTGTCTTTTGCTTTTATTATTAAATATTTTAAACCTTTTAATTGTGGCTGGTTTTGATTAGAGATATTTAAGCTCTTAGGTACTTGCATGTATTTGGTGATGCTGTATAGACCACTCCTAAATAGTCTTGAAGTTGGTCACACTTACCATTTGGATAATAGTAGCATTACACACTAGAATTGGTCACCCTTTAGAAAGGGCCTTGAGTATCTGATAAGGGTGGTTGATGGCAGGTGGTACTACCGTATTTCTGGGCAGAAGGGGGTATAGCTAGAGAACCTGTGCCAGCATTCCCCAGGATTGTCTGAGTGTTTGTATATAAATCAAATCTCAAAGTGTCTGTGTGTGTGTCAGCTACTTGGGCAGAGACACGAAGCACTGATTGGACAGAGAGGATGCTGGAGGTTTTGGCTTGACCACTCGGCTGAGACCTTAACTCTATAGCTGTACAAGTGGGGAGTTTTATTGGGGATCTGGAGAAAGAGGGAGAAACCAGCCCCTGATTGACTGTGATCTCTGTGTGCTCTTAAGGGAAATTGTATTTTACTGTGTGTGTACTTGTCATCCTCCCAATGTGCACGTCCCTTACTGGTGTTAGTGGTGAGGATTGAGGCTCCTTGATTACTGAGCCAGTGCAGGGGCATCACATATTAATTGGTAGCAGTGGTGGGATAACCACATCACATATTAATTGGCTTGTAGTGGTGTGGCTATTGAATTCCTGTAGCTTGTGTACAATGATCACTGAAGGTGTTTTTGTACTCTAAGTCAGCCACACAGTGAACATTCAAAGTTCATATCACAATTGTTTTATTTTTTTTGTTAGCTTAGTTAGTCAGGGAGAGCAGGCAAGCATATCAGCAGAGCAGTATGGCAAGCTGACAAGGAGCCATTTAGCTGAGATGTACCAGACTAAAGGACT
Organism: Protopterus annectens; assembly: GCF_019279795.1. Classification (NCBI taxonomy): domain Eukaryota; kingdom Metazoa; phylum Chordata; order Ceratodontiformes; family Protopteridae; genus Protopterus; species Protopterus annectens. The sequence goes on from NC_056744.1 coordinate 745,581,405, forward strand.
GGTGCATGCCAACATCACTAACGCAGACATAAATGCAGCTTTAGTCTCAGCTGCATCAGAGAATAGCAACCAGGAGGATGATCAGACTGGCTGTGGTGATATAAAAATCTCAGAAAATGGACAACTCAACCTTTCCACAGAGAACTTAAATATCCATCTGGAGCTAAAGAGACTTGAGTTGGAGGCCAAGCATTTGGAAATGGAAGCAGCAAAGAGACTGAGACATCTGGAAGCTGAGAAGAATGAGAGGAAGAGGCAACACGAAAATGAGATACTGACTCTTCGCCAGAGTCATGGAGGTAATGGGGAAGGGAGAAACCGAATCCCAGAAGCAACAAAGGTCAGTAAATTTCTTCCACAATTTACAGAGGGGGATAATTTTGATAGTTTCATTCATATGTTTGAGAGGGTATGTATACAGTATAATGTTGACCAAGGGCTCTGGGTACAGTTTCTGACCCCCTTACTCCATGGTAAAGCTGTAACTGTTCTGTCAAAACTGTCTGATAATAACTGCCTAAATTATAATGTTGTAAAGAATTGTTTGCTAGAATTTTTGAAGGTAACACCTGAAGGTTGTAGGAAAAAGTTTCATGAGCATAGACGCAAGGCAGATGAAAGTGTGTGTGAATATGTTGCTATGAGCTAAGCACTTATTTTCATAGATGGGTGAGTGGATGTGAGGTTACCACTTTTGAAGGGCTGGCAGACCTTTTGGTGAGGGAACAAGCCCTCAGCATTTTGCCTGAGGACATGAGGATCTGGTTAGCTGATAGACAATTCCTTATGGTAGATGGGTTGGGGAAGAGGGATACCTATATATAGCAAGCAGGGCATCATTGCACAGTAAACGGACACCCAGTGCTGCTCATGGGTCTAAGTGAACCCATGGTGGGCAGCCCAGACTGCCCCAACAGAATCTGCCAGTAGCAGGGGAAGCCACTAGTCCAGGTACACATCCAGGACCTAGGGCTAAATGTTTTAAATGCAACCAGTGGGGCCATGTAGCATATAGATGTCCATGGAGGCAAGGTGGGGAACAAAAGGTGGGAGAGCCAGTAAGTGCGAATGACAAAATGCCAACAGTAGGTTGTCTTGAGACAGCAAGGGTACCAAACTACCACAAGAGGTTATATCCTATCTTAGTGAATGGCAAAGAGACTATTGCTAAGAGAGACACAGCCTCCGACATAACCATTGTGAAGCCTGCAATTGTTACAGAGGAGCACTACTTGCCTGGCCAGTCTACTCCAGTCAGAGCTTTAGGAGAGACCCCATTCCAAATACCTTTGGCTAGGGTTCACCTTGACTGGGAAGGTAGAAAAGGAAGCCAGCAAGTAGGTGTGTTTGAGGATAACCCTGCAGATGTCCTGATAGGGAATGATTTTGATAATGCAGTACCATGCCTTCATGCAGTTACATGCTGTCAGGCTTGGAGACACGCATGTGGGTCTGGTAGCATGGGGGAGACCCATACAGACCACACACTTGTAGCCAGGACTGATGAGGTGGCTACTTCAGGGAGGGAGCTACCCTGTAGCAGTGAGACTGAAGGTGAGCCACAGCTGCTTGTGGGTACTGATGTTCCCTTGGACAGAGTGACTGCAAGGGCAGAGGTGAGTAATAGTACCCAGGCTGACAGCGAGGCACTGCTGTCAGAGGATACCAGACATCCTGTGGAAGGGGAGCTGGGAAGGGTTACCAGGAGAGAGTTAAGACAAGCTCATCTCTCAGATCCTACATTACAAGGCCTGAGAGAGGTAGCTAGTGAGGCACTTGATTCTCAAGGGAAGTGGGGAATCTGTATACTGCGACAAAGGGTCACTGTATAGAGAGTGGACCCCTTAGGGAGGGCTAGAGAGTAAGATAATACAGCAGTTGGTAGTGCCTAGAGCCTACTGTCGGCACTTCTAGCCATAGCCCATAAAATGTACAAAGAGATGTATTATGCAGAACTTCTGTTGGCCTGGGATTTCCAGAGATGTAATAGGGTACTGCAGGACCTGTGAGCAGTGCCAAAAGGTAGGCAAGACAGGAGACAAGGTGAAAGCTCCTTTGATGCCTTTGCCTGTGATTGAGGAGCCATTTCAAAGGGTAGCTCTGGATATTGTGGGGCCTCTGAATACCCCGAGTTCCACAGGGAAAAAGTATATCCCAGTGGTAGTAGATTATGCTACGAGATACTCTGAGGCAGTGGGTCTGTCCTCCATTGAGGCAGAAAAGGTGGCAAATGCTTTGTTAAAGACTTTCAGCAGGGTAGGTTTCCCAAAAGAAATACTGACTGACACAGGTGCCAGTTTCATGTCAGACCTGCTGACTTGTCTGTGGAAGTACTGTGGGGTGAAGAACCCAAAGACCACCCCCTACCATCCCCAGACTAATGGTCATGTTGAGAGGTTAAACTCTACACTCAAGATGATGCTATGGGCATTTGCAGACCAATTTAAGAGGGACTTGGACAAATATTTGCCCCATCTGTTGTTTGCTTACAGAGAGGTTTTCCAGGAATCCACAGGTTTTCACCCTTTGAGTTGCTGTATGCGCATGGGGTGAGGGGGCCTCTAGACTTAATTCGAGATGAGTGGGAGGGTGAGTGCGAATCCCGCAAGGAGTCTGTTGTGGCATATGTCCTAAACCTCAGGACAAGGCTCAGGGAACTCATGGGCTTGGCCCAGGATAATCTGTCAGAAGCCCAACAGCAGAAAAAGATCTGGTATGACAGGAATGCTCGAGCTACAGACTATGCTGTAGGGCAGCAGTTAATGGTTCTTGTTCCTGTCAGACACAACAAGCTGCAGGCAGCTTGAGAGGAATCCTACAAGGTGGTAAGGAAGGTTAGTAATGTTAACTACATGGTAGAACTGCTAGGCAGGAGGCAGGGACACAAATTGCACCATGTTAACATAATGAAACCTTACCATGATAGGGAGGCCCTTGTGCTGAATATTTGCAATGGATTGCAGGAGTCTGATGGAGATCTGGTGACTGATCTCCTCAGTGAGGCTCGGACTGACACCTCAGTGGAAGGGGTAGCAGTATCCTAGCAGCTATCCCCTACCCAGGTTAGGAAATCTGAGCAGTGTTACAGGAGTTTGGGGACATGTTCACTGGTGAATCAGGCTGCTCCTACCTGGGTCAGCACCATGTGGATACAGGACCCCAATGGCCTATTAGGCAGGCCCCTTATAGGGTGCCTGAGAAAGTCAAACAAACTCTGCAGGAGGAGATACAGAAAATGTTGGAGCTAGGGGTAATTGAGGAATCCAGCAGTACCTGGGCCTCCCCAGTGTTGCTGGTGCCAAGAAAGGATGCCAGCACCAGGTTCTGTGTGGACTACAGGAAATTAAATAGTCACACAGAGTTAGATGCTTACCCCATGCCTAGGACAGGTGACGCCCTAGAGCAGCTGGGTGGGGCTAAGTATCTTACTACCATTGATCTTACCAAGGGTTACTGGCAGGTGCCCTTGACTCCCAGTGCTAGAGAGAGGTCAACCTTTGTGACTCCTTTTGGCTTCTATGAGTTCACAAAGATGCCCTTTGGGATGAAAAATGCCCCAACGACTTTCCAGAGACTGGTAGATCATATCCTAGCAGGAGCAGGAGATTTTACCCTTGCTTACCTAGATGATATTGCCATCTACAGCCATTGCTGGCAAGAGCAACTTCAGCATGTCAGAGAGGTGCTGGGCAGACTACAGAGGGCAGGGTTGACCATTAAGCCCAGCAAATGTATGGTGGGTATGGCAGAGGTCTCCTACCAGGGACATAGAGTGGGGAGTGGTAAGATCAGGCCAGAACCGGCCAAAGTAGAAGCCATTCAAGCATGGCCTGCACCTGTTACAAAAAAGCAGGTGAGGGCATTTTAGGGACAGCAGGGTACTACAGAAAGTTTGTCCCCAATAATAGTACCCCAGCTGTTCCCCTCACAGACCTGACAAGGAACAGAGTTATGCTGTTTATACCTGCAATTTAAGATAGGCAATCACTGTTGCTTTTGCTGACTAGAAATATTGTCAGGTAGCACTATTATTCTGTTAATTAGGCACATTGTTATGCAGTACTACACCAAACAGCTGTGGAAGTAAAGATAAAGTGTAGCTGTTTCTCCTAAGTAGGCATATTGTCAGGTATCGCTTGTCATGTCACTATAAAGCTCCGAAAGTATGCAGCTGGGAGATGAGAAACTTTTCATGGTAGCAGAAGATCTTGAGCTGCTATTAGATGGGGGATGGAGGTTTATAGGCTGTAAGAAGAATATTTTACCTGTGTCAGAAGTAGAGAATACACGGCTATTGGATATGTCAGAAATAGGTGATGCATTCAGATAGGGATAGTATGTAGTTGCTAGAGATCCAAAAACTGCAGTAAATGATTGTGATAAAAGAAGCAGAAGAAGGAAATGGAAACATAGAAAAGTACAGGAGAATATGCTAAAACACCCACATGTCCTGGCAGATAGCTGATTATTGTACCTTTTTGTGTGTAAAAAATAACCACAGCTTTCTGTAGTTTTGATTCACATTTTGGTGATTTTCAACATGCTGTTCTTGAAAAACTCTGCTCACTGAAACATGCCTTTGTGTCCAGAAGACTTTATGCTCAGAAGATTTTAAGCTCAGAATACCTTGTAGCAGAGCTGGGGGAGAAGGGGGTAGTTGTGATAGTCAAGGAAGGACTGCAGATGATAAGAAAGAGGAGACAGAAGATGGTTAATATGGCAAGGGAGGGTTAGAGGTAACAGATGGATCGCTGGCAACATACATTCACTTAACAAGGATGAGAGGGACTTTTTCAGCATTTCTTGAGCAATGGATGCAATGCAAACAAAGAGGGAGGCCATGGAAATCACAGGAGTAGAGTTTAATGCCACAATAAAATCAGAGAAGCACCAACAGTTTGGTAAGAAGGAATAAAATAAAAAGATGTGTCGAATAAAAAAAATAAACATATGGGGGGACAGTCACAGGTAAGGGACTACATTTTCACAAGGAGTAGTCTGGTACAGGCAAGTGGTGATGTATTACTGCTGACAAATGCTGTGCTTTTACTTTATATTTCCAAATTTCATATAAAATATTTTGATATACACTAAGACACGGTGGTGCAGCGGTAGCGTTGTTGCCTCACAGCAAGAGGTTCTCTTGTTCAATTCTCGGCTGGAGTGCCTTCTTTGTGGTGTCTGCATGTCCTCCCCGCAGTTGAGTGGCTTTCAAAAGACATGTGTGAATGGGTGTGCCTTCGCTGAAGGTGGAGTGTCGGGCTGGCAACTCAGCACCATAAAAATCTACTGCCAATCATTAGCAGACCGGAGTTCCACTGTGGCGACCCCTAACCGGAAAAGCCAAAAGACAAACAACACTAAGACACACCAGTAACATGTAATGGAAAAATAACTGTATGCTGAATCTTAATGCTGCTGCTCAGAAAATGGAAGTAAAGGGATATATATGAAAACAGGAAAAAGGGAAGAGCCTGCAGAGGATAACTCATAGGAACAACATGTAGGTGTGTATAAAATATAGAAAATAATATGTACTTTTGGAGGGGTATGGGGCCTTATTTTTTTGCATTGTTAAGGGAAGAGTGGGACTGTGAAAAGAAATGCAGTTGGTAGGAAAAGTGAGAGGACTGTATGTGGGGGCAGATAGACACACAAATAGAACAGCACAGAAAATGGTGTATCAGTGCATATAATAGGATGGAGAGTCAATGGATGGACACAGTCAAAATAAGGTAGACAAATAATGATAGTAGGGGCTGGAAAATGCATATGGCATGGGGTAGGAAACAAAGGGCAGGAAGAATATGAGGTATGGAAAAATGTTGTGTTATCCATATTTCAGACCGACAGTACAGGGATCAGGGTAGATGAGCTTTACCCTTATTCAGTGGCCCAAAGATAGTTCATAGGTTCATATGTGTGTACTAGGCTAATGGCCCTGGAGCCTTTACAAACCTAGCCCATAGGATTACCCTGGCATGGTATCACCTGACCTTAGTTCCCAGTGCCTCTGTCGCATAGAGCCACTGGAGTGATCCCCGAGGGGAATTATCTATTTCCCATCCACTCATCAAGATTTCTCTTGAAGAGGGCCAGTGAGGTGCTCTGTTTGACATGTATGAGAAGTCTATTCCATAGCATGGGCAGTCTCTGGGCTATGAACCTGTCCCTCCAGCATGTTCTTTTGATTGTGGTAATGAGGTTGAGGTCTCTGGAGCATGTGGTGCAGAGGGATTGGGATTTCTTTAGATGTAGCATTTCTAACAGAGCTGGGTCAGACATGGCTTTGTAAGTCAAATAGAGATCGCCTCTAAGTAGGCAATATGAGACAGAGGATAGTTGGAGTTTTTTGAGTCTGTCCATATAGGACAACTGTTTAAGGCCTAGGATCATCTTTGTGAGGTACTTTTGTGGCCTCTGCAGTTGTTGCAGGTGTCTAGTGAGGTACATGCCAAATGGGGCATTGTACTTGATGATTGGCCTAATGAGGGAAGAGTAGAGGGAGACAATGACCTCTTTCTTCCTGGATGCAAAACCCTTAGTAATGAGATGTGCCACATAGAAGGACTTTCTGACCACAGAATGGCAATGTGGTGGTCAAAAGAGAGATTGCTGCCAACTTGTGTTCCCAGTTCTCTTATAATGCCTTCTGTGTTCAGTGGACTACCATTGATGTGGTAATTCATGGGAACCGAGTTTTTCCCAAAGGGGTTGACGACACATTTTTTGGCATTGAGTTTAAGGCCATGGTTTTGACACCATTTGTTGGTCTCAGTGAGGCCTGTCTGCAGGATGTCAGTATGACTTGGGGAGTTAATAATAGCTCCCAACTTGCAATCGTCTGGGACTTTCGTCAGCAAGAGTCCCTTGGTGTTGGCCTGGACTTCAGAGAAGTAGATACCAAATAGGAGAGGACCCAGTACCGAACCCTGTGGGACTCCACTCTTGACTGGTCGGCAGTCTGACTTGGAGTCAACTACTTTCACACTGCGGGTTCTATCTGTGAGCCAGTTTGCAACCCACCTAGTGATATAGCAGTTGATGCCTAGCTTAGTGAGTTTTTCTGTGATTCCTGAGTGGGAAATGATATCAAAGACCTTGGCCAGATGAAGGTAGGCTGTATGAACCACCTTGCCTTCATCCACAGCTCTAGTGACTTACTCAAAGAAGTCGACCAGGTTGAGCAGGCATGATCTACCCTTCACAAAACCAAACTGTGTGGGATCCAGAGTTTGGAAATTCCCTATATCCTTGTTTATTAGGGCCATGATGATGCATTCCATAGCTTTGCATATCAGACTCGGCAGGCTAATGGGGCGATAGTTCCCAGGGTCAGTAGTCACTCCTCCTTTGTGGAGAGGGATGACTGTAGCAGTGCGCCATTTGGTAGGAACATAGCCTAAGGTGATGCTGTGATTGAACAGGGCACACAGGTGTGGTGCCAGTTCACTCTGTAGTTCATGTAGAACACAGCCAGAGATGTTGTCAGGTCCCATAGAAGCTGTATTCTTGGCCTTGGACAGTGCTGTTTTAACCTGTGCAGCAGTAATACTGGGTGCCTGGCAATCTACTGGTATTGTGATTGGTCCTTTGTGGGGGGAGAGAGGGGTAAAGTTGGCACTGAGTCTGTCAGTCAGTATATTGGCAATATCTGTTGGCTCGGTATAGAAGGTACCATTGTGCAGTAGCTCAGAGCAAATCTGGGTATTGCCATGGAGATTCTTTACATAAGTATAGAAGGCCTTGTGGTTGTCTTTACTATCTGCTGCAATTCTGTTTTTATAGCTAGCTTTAGAGGATTTGATGAGGGATCTCAACTTTTTGTTGAGGCTGATAAGGGAGTTTTTGCAGTGTTGGGACTTCACCTTATTCCACATCAGTTTCTTCCTTCTGTTCTAGAGGTTGTTTATGGTAGGGGACCACCAGATTGGCTTCCTTTTTTTGGAGGAGAGTGTCTTGGTTCTATTGGGTATGGTGAGATCCATGCATTTGTGTACGTGTTCGTACAGTGCATTGATGTGTGATTTGGTGGTCATGCAACTGTTCTCCATTTGCATGGGTGCCATGAAGTTAGCCATCTCTGTTTTTAGGAGCCCAAAATTAGCTTTGGAGAAGTTTTTCATGGTGGTTACCTTTGCGGTGGTGGGGGGGTGGGAGGTATGTGGATTTCCAAGGTGATTAGTTTGTGGTCAGATCTAACCAGGGAGGAATTGACTATTGGTATAGAGCAATGGTTGCTCATGTTAGTAATAACCAGGTCAAGGATGTTGCTAACTCTAGGGAGGGGTAAGAATGAGCTGGTCTAGGGCATTGGAATTAATGAATTCCAGGAAACGTTGGGTAAGTGTATTGGTACATGAGTAGTTTTCCCAGTTAATGGAAGGGTAGTTGAAGTCACCCAGTATGAGAGTGTTAGGTTGGACCTTAATATTCTCCAGGGTGCTTAGGAACGTGGAGTGTAAGTCTTTGGATATGGTTGAGGACCTATAGGAGGCTACAACCCGAATCGCTGTCTTACCCAATGTTAGCTGCACCTGAAGTATCTCTGATGCATTATGTTGGGTTACCATTCTGGAGGTGTGAGTATCCTTTATGAATATGGAAGGCTGTTTGCGTGAATCTGCTGTTTGCTTCAGGAGACCCTATGCAGGCCATATATCTGCCCATTGCTAACTCTGCTGCAGCCTCCACCACCTAATTCAGTGGCTGGGCTACCACAGACCACACAGTCAAGCTACTTGCCAGTTAGAATCTAGAACCCCCTCTGACAAGGAGCTTCCAGCCTCATCACCATTATGAATCTCAACAACAACCATATCAGGATCAGGCAGTGGGAATGGTGCTGGCAGAGCATATGTATCATCCATACATACAATGAAGAGACAAAATGGGAAGCTGGTAATAGGTGAATCTATCTGAAACTGGAATAAAACGAAGTCATTTCAGCCATTGTATGGGTAGGTAATTACAAGAAGCTATAAGCATTTCCTGCATCCTGTGGAAAATGATATAGTTTGCATCAGTTTCTCCTCATGCTGAACAAAAAAGGCACATCAGCAAACCGTGGTAACTGCAAATTGAAATGCTAGAACAATGGATACAAATCCATAGGTATTTTCCACTAGCTGTGTGACAGACAATAGATAATTATGTGTCTGCTGATCATATATTAAGGTTTGTAAAGTAAATATAGCATAAATATACACGAGGAAACATTTGGTAGTCAGCAATCATCATGACATGGTACTGTAGGATACCACCCCAGAAAAGACCCTGCAACAACCCACACAAAATGTAGTAGGCATATCACTTGGAGTGTTACCACCATTACATTCACTTGATATGGGAGATCCACACAGATGCAGATGTATTTCTTAGGATGAGCTTGACAATCATGTGCCAATATCAGCAACAGTCCTAAACCTACAACAAGATAAGTTAAATAACCCACCCACTTGCTGATACACAAAATGTTCCAAAAGTACTTTATAAGACCAAGCAAAAAAAAAAAAGCTGACAAGACACCACTTTGAATAAAAAGTTGTTTAATACTACACATTAAGTGCTTTCTGGATTTCATCGGAACATAACAGAAAATAACTAACCAGATATTTAAATAATAAAAACCTCTCTAAAACATTATGTAAACAATTCATGCAAAAGTTAAAGACATAATACCCTTTAAAGCAACATTGTAGTTTTAAATCACCATTCAACAACATGTTTAAAGTATACATACAAAACAAAAATAAATATACTAAAATAACTATAAAACCATTGATCTTAACTTTAAAATACTCACACGGTATCCCTGTAGGAAGATAAAAGTTCAGAGATTTTCTCTTGAGGAATGCACGCTGATATAGTAATGGTCACAACACCATATGCTTTGGTGGATGATGCCATCAGGTTAGCACATTTTACATCAGTTTACTGTAGAGTTCCTCTACTAATAGACACAGTAGGCTACCCATACAACTGTTGGCTAAGTATTGTTTCGGGTAAATGTGCTATCCAGCCATGTCAGTATGGAAGCTGAGGTAGGTTGTGTTTATATGGCACATTTTGCATGGATACCCTTAGCATCCATGTCACAGGGGCACAATTTTGGTAAAGGTACTCCTGTCTGCTGTGGTATGCTGTTTTTGTGTATTCACAAGGTGTCACAGCATCATCTGTAGAGGCTGGGGTACTGCATCAGGCTGATATTGGCATTCATGCTGGGTTTGAAGATGATGCGAGTGATGATAAGACATACAGACCATAGTCACAGCCTGATTACTTTGTTTAATATGTAGATGCAGTTTATTCCATGGGCGGGGGATATGATAGCCTAAGAAATGGTTCCACCATTGTGTCCTATTAATTTGTACATAAAAATGAATGTATGTTGTATGGCCATTTGAAGAGGCAGTTATTCTGAAAATATCAATAACAGTTTTCTTTGAGATCAACAAAGGTTTAACCTGATGCTGTGTATTGGAAATATTAATGTACAAATGGAAATATTGCATATCTTCATAACTGCTAGCAAACAACTATCAGTATCTTCAGTATAGTCAGTATAAACAGTATAGTGTACTACATTGGGCAGTGACAATGTATTTTTCTGTCTACCATCATGACATTTCACATCATATTCCTCAGTAGTAATGAATGTAAATATGAAAACATGAATAACAACTATCAAAAAGTGATGAATATATCCACTGAAGAACATGCTAGATTAACAATCTTAGTGTCATCTTAGTGTCATTTTGCTAGTTACATCTTGCTCACAATCATAACTAGGACAGCAGAATGAGGGCAACGGCCCCAGGTGTGAGCTGTCAGGAGGCCATGATTGGCAGGTGCCTATGGTGAGAGAGTGCAGCATCAACATTGATTAATGAAGCTGCAACCATATCAAGGTTTCATAAATAAATTCCAATAATGACTTACATCTCTGCTGAAGTGTTGAAGGACTTAGTATGAGGTTATTATGTGTAGCAGTAACTGTTTCAATCTGCTTGTTAGACTTTTAACAAGCAACTTCAGTTCCAGTTACATAACTCCTTACGTGACCTCCATGAAAGCTGTCATGGAGGTCATGGAAGGACCACCATGGAAGCTGTCATGTTCCATGGAGGTTGTGTAAGGAATTATGTAACTAGAAACAGGAAAGGAAGTGGTTGTTAACTTGCATCTCTGGAAGTTCATATTTTGGGTCAGAAGGAATTTGCTCTGATGTGAGGGAATCTCTGATAAAGACTGATACTCCCCCACAGTTTCCCATTGGACAGAAAGTGTGATAGGCATTGAACCATGAGTAGGAGGACTGCTATCATTATACTAAAAACATTTTTCCATAACTGGACATATATATATGTGTGTCTGCATTGCAGGAAGGACTCAAGTTTGAGCATCTTTTTACTGAGACTTCTAGCATTTAATAGAGACAGCTTGATATAGGTTCATAGGTAGATAATAGGCTATCTGCCCTAGGGCATTTATAAGCCTAGCCAGAGTGTATTTGGCTTCCGCCTCCCTATTAGATTAACCTACTGTGCCTCTGTAAAGTAGGTCACAGAAGGTACCCTTTTAAGATTAGTTTACTGTGCCTCTGTCTAGCAGGGACACAGGAGAGATCCCAGGGGTGAATTTGCGATTTCCCATCCACGCGTCCAAATTTCGCTTGAAGAGGGTCAGCGAGGGGCTATGTCTAACATGAATTGGGATTCTATTCCAGAGTGAGGGGAGCCTCTGGGAAATGAATCTGTCCCTCCAGCATGTCCTATTTATTTTTGTGCTGAGGTTTAGGTCCCTGGAGCGTGTAGCTCTAAGGGACTTGGATTTTTCGAGGTGGAGCATGTCCATTAATTCTGGATTTGACATGGCTTTGTACGTCAGGCATAGATCACTTCTGAGTAGGCGGTAAGCAACTGAGTAGAGCTGGAGTTTCTTTAGTCGAGCTGCATAGGACAGCTGTTTGTAGCCCATGATCCTCTTGGTGAGGTACTTTTGGGGTCTCTGCAGTTGCTGCAGGTGTCTGGTAATTTCAATAGTGTCTTCATTTTTGAATAACAACAACCCATCATTGTATAATGATGATTATAATATTAATGGGATTAGTCCAAAAGTTTTGCTTAAAAGTAATTAGTGTTTCAGACACTTGTGTGTTTTTCTTTTCAGTGACTATGACCTGTAGTCTTTTGTTGGTGATTTTTCCTTCATTGTTAAAGGCTGGCAGTTTTATTTTCTTGACAGTCTTCCTTTAAATGAGTGCCATGATCAAAATACTTTACAACCCAAATTCTTGAGAACTGGTTTTATTTTTATTTTATGCATTTGGTGTATCATTTTACACATAAGGTTGGATTCAGTAAACTCTGTGTAGACTTTGCTCAAAGCCTGAATAGAGTTTATGTGTTTGCATGGTGAGCAGCAGTAGTGATTACATATTCATGCTGTGCATCACATTTAAATGTAAACAAGCATGATTTTGTAGTTGACAACAGTGTTGCTGGTCAGAAAACTGTGTAAAGCAACACGATTAGCAAACTTGTTTACCTTAGAGCAAACTAACTTAGTGGGATTGCGTGGAGTGCCACAATAATCACCAGGGTTTATTACTAAGCCGCGGTGGTACAGTGGTAGCATTGTTGCTTCACAGCAAGAGGTTCTCCTGTTCGATTCTCAGCTGGAGTGCCTTCTGTGTGGAGTCTGCATGTCCTCCAAAAGACATGCACGAATGGGCGTGCCTTCGTTGAAGGTTGGGCGTTGGGCTGGCAACTCGGCACCATAAAAATATATTGCCAATCATTAGTGGACCGGAGTTCCGCTGTGGCAACCCCTAACCGGGAAAATCCAAAAAGACAAACAATGTATATGATTCAAACACAGAACAGGATAGTTTATACAGTACTGAGTATTGTGGCATCCGTTCCAGGCATTCTGTACAAAAGTTGTCTAAATGATCTATAAAGGTACATGGACTGACATGTAAAATAAAGAGTCGGGAAGTTTGTGTACTGAATAGGGACACACAGTTGAATTGTAGGAATAAACACAGGGAAAGAGGACAGGTGCAACATTGTAATGTACAGTAGATGAGGGCATGTAAATGGAAGACAGGTATAACAGGAAGACTAACTACATATCGACATGGTACAGTAAGGACTGCACAGTGAAAATGTGTATTATGTGACTGTCAGAGAAGGAGACATAACAATGGAAAAGATGTCTGTGATATAAGCATCATGACATAAACAATGGAGATTACATCTATCAAGGATGTTATATGGAATCAGGGTTGGATGTTTATTGTGAAGATGTGCAAACTGATTTGGCTTTGGCTGAATATGACTGTAATGTCAGCAGAGGTCTCCAACAAGTGGGACACAGTTACAGGCTCATGGACAACACTAAAAGAAGCACACGCAATCATGGACAATATCAGAATAATACCAGCAGTAATCCCATGTCTCTGGCACAACATATGTGATTCTGAGTGATCATAGATGGTTTTGCGCAAACACACTTGAACAACTATTGTGACATGTCAGCAATCTATGAGGGTAATCAAGTAACACAACTCAAAGATATGCAGTAGTGTAATAAAAAAAGTCTTTGTATATCTCTAATTCTGTCTCTAAATCTCTCCCTCTTCCCACCCCTTGTGTGTCATCAGTCTTTAGTCTTTCTCTTCAGCATTAGTGTGATGTCTGTCACTGACCAGCACCTGTAGTTTATGGGAAATGGCATTACACAGCTGATAGCCATATTTTTTGATGTTTTGTCTTCAGCAGCATTAGCATGATGCTCTTCTCGCTACTGTGCTTAGACTCACTGCACTATGTAAAGGCAAGTTGATATCTATTAGGCTACTAGATGTAATGTACAACTTAAGGGATTTCACAGCTGTCTGACTGTAACGAAGACTAATGCATACATTCTCCTTTGCTTCAATCTGTTGTCAGATTTTACATTTGTGAAGTAGGACTTCATGTCTGGTGTGTTGAGATAATGCTCAGGTCTTTAGATTGCTTATTGCATACTGTGAAGATACAAATCCAGAAGTATATGATAGTGTTATTGAACGTGTTTTATATGATTTTTTTGTGTATGACTATTGGCTACATCTTTTATTAACGTACCATTATTCAGCTGCTGTATTAACCTGCTTGTTCCATATTGTGCGCATTTTTTGCACAGCTCATGACACAGTAATTATGATGACAAATATAAGAGTAACACAACAGAAACTTGTGCTGAAATGGCCCATAAGCAAAACTGTTCCTCTGTTTCAGTCCCTGTCTTCCAAGCTCTCTTCCCTATTTTTTGTCCTCAACTTTTGAAACCGAGCTTGGCATCATGTACCGATGCTGACTGCCATTAAATGGCATTTCACGTCTTATGGCAAATGCTAAAGATTTTAATTTCAACCACACCAGCAAGGTTCATGTCACACAAATGTGCTTAACCCCGCTATGATATATAAATGTAGACTGATACTAGTGTATTGTAAGAAAGTTACTGTAGCATATTTATTAGGCTGCTGGATGCAATATGCACCTTATAAGATGTTACAGTTGACATCACTGCGATGAAGCCTGATACCTACATTTTCCATTGATTCAGTCTGTTGTCTCATTACATTCAAATGTGAGATTTTAAGTTAAGAAAGTATGACTTCTTATGGGGTGAGTGGAGATAATTCTTTAGTCTGTACAATTTTATTTTATACTGTCAAAGGCTTGAATCTAGAAGTATGTGATGCAATTATATAATGATTTTTCCATATTAATAGTATGTGTGCAACTTGTACTACATGTGTTATTAACCTACCACTATCCTCCTTATGCGATCATCATGTTTCCACTGTCCTATTCCTTGTTGATCCAAATCATAATGCTTGAAACATTAATATAACACCTATCTTTTCTGGATTTTGTTAAATTCTGAATGGTTTGTATGTCTGCACTCCATATTTGCACAGACATTGCCAGAGTGCAACATAAAATACTGCTCATTCCAGTTTGGAGTCAAACACCTCAATATATTATTACACATGCACTAATAATTTGCCATTAGCCAGGTAGATGAGCTTGCCAGTGTTACACTTTATGGAGAAATTAAAAAAATATATGTGACTGGATTATACAGCTTCTGTATGTTTCAATGCAGTGTTGTACTCAACATATGTGGTTTTCAGTTTTCTAAAGTTATGTCTGCACTCCAACACTTACACTTAGGAATGATTTACAATGGTGTTGAATATTTTCACAGAAGTGTAGCTGGCTCAACCAGTGCCCTCTGCAGGTATTGTGAACCAGTGTCCTACCCTTTCAGCTCAGCTCTTCAAGTGAAGAGGGGAAAAAACAGCAAAACACTTTACTGTAATATGTTACACTGCAGAGATCTGCTTATTACAGCTAGATTCACTCCCCCATCTCTTCCATTGAAGAGCAAAAAAAAAAAAAAAGAAAAATGGATATTCCTTCCACTGACACACCAATCAAGTGGCCAGATGCACAGCACACCCCTCCCTCCTGCCTCATCCATTCGGATCCCATTTCTGTGCCCTGCCCCAACCCTCCTTTCCCACATTTTATTAAAAAAATAATTTCTTCTTTTAAAGTGTAGAACTGTGCTTGGCTTGCTACAAATCAATAAACAGTTGCTACAGTTTATACCCTGCCTGCCTGGAGTGCTGTGGTGCTCATGTTTTAGTTAAAAAAATATTCATTAACTTAAAGTGTAGCAGACTGCTACAAATGTAGCAAACAGTTGCTACAGTTTATACCCTACCTGTACAGAGTGCTATGGTGCTCATGTTGTACTTAAAAAAGAGAGAGAGCTTTTCTTTTTTTTTACTTTTAAACTGTAGCAAGCAGCTTGCTACAACAGCTTGATACAATGTAGCAAGTATTTGGCTACAGTTTACATCACACACAGAAAACTACAGCGTTCAGATTTGACTGCAAATGCAGTACATGGTTTTAAAAGCCAGTATTGCATTTAAGAGGTCTGGATCAGCTGATTGCACCACTCCAATACTTTGCACTGGGGCAGTTGCCCCTCTTGCCCTTCCCCAGCAGCACTGCTGCCTTTTCACACATACTTTATTAGTGTTATTCAGCTGTGCACTGTTATATATTTTGACCTGACTCATTGTAGTTACACTGTACATTGTCCAATCATGAGACAATACAAGTGAAAATCTCTTAACAAATGATTGCTGTTTGCATAATTTTATCCCCAGCTGAAGACTCATGAATGCTTGGTTGCCAATCCAATTGTTTCATAATTCTGATTGTCATCAAAACACTATACCAAGAAACAAGTACATGTCACTTACAGTAATGCAATGTACATGAATTACAGGACAGATAAATTACCTGAGCATTATGACATTACTTGGGATCAGCATATTGCTGTTACTTCTGCATTTCCAGACACAGGCCTTTTCACCCAAAACTGTGATGCAATGTAGCTTCTCTGCAAAACACTGATGTGGCAATCCTTATAAATGTGCATTTCACACATTTTAAGTCAGACTTCTGCTGTGGCATTTGTAATTGATACTGTATTCTCTAAGTTGTGTAAATATGTAGTTAGGTGGTTCAGATCCAACAGTGGTGAGCTTGTGTGAATGCATCTAGTCTCGGGTAAATATAGCTTCAACAAATTATGTGCTGTGTCTAGTCCCACTCAGGAGAAACATTTACATGGGGAGAGGACTCTCTCCACACTTTTAACACAAACATTTTCCCTGCAACACACTGATGATGTCTTCTTGTCTAAAGTGCACTCTCTCTCTCCTTGTAAAAACCAGACTCTTCTGTAGTGGCACTTGTGATTGATACCGTGTTCTGTAGATTGTTTACATAGACAGGTAGGTAGAGGTAGGTAGGTGGTTTAAATCCAGCATTGCTTATATACTATGACTGTATCTTCTGTTAGGTATACTTTCACTTAGCAGATATCTTTTCACTGGCAGAGGGATAATCTATACATTTCTAGCATCCCCAGGTAAAAGGTAGTTTTGGAAACTCACTGACTAGGTAATGCTTTCAAAAATGGATTATCTCACAGTTGTAATGCCGCTTCTGCTGTGGCACTGTCTGTTGATACTGTGTTCTGTAGAATTAGATAGGTAGATGGTTTGAATCCAGCAGTGAGTGATTACTGTGATTGTGTGTTTCTTTCTCATGATGTGTAGAAAAGGCTTCAAAGACATATATGATGTATACATTGACAGTTTTATTGTGATATTCCATCACTTTCTTTCCTTTTTAGCAGAAACATCACCCTATTAAACAATGGTGATAGCATCCATTGAAATGTGCACTGCCACAGTTGTAAAACAACATCTCATGTGATGCTCGTGATTTGTGAAATGTTCTATAGCTTGTGATCTCTAGTTCTAATCCAGTCATTGCTGCTTAGACTCAATTGTGTGGCTATCACTGTGAAAGTACATGCAGGTAACAATGTTGTCAACTACCTGTCTGCTGTGTATATGTATTACTGGAGATTCCTCTTGCAAGAATTTCTGTCCATTTTGCACAGGCAAATGCTTTAACAAAGATGATGCCATTTGATTAAATTTGGTATTTGCAATATTAGCAATAAGCCTTCTCCTCTGGCATAAGGAATTCAGATAATGTTCTGTATGCTGTTGCTTTATTAAGCCCTGTGCCCAAATCTGTGATTATCTGTGCATTATCCATGACTGAGATTCTTGTGTTACATTCATGACTGCATTATGCAGCATGTGCTTTTGGATATACATACCGTTATGCAAGATTGTGTGATGAGACACTTCACTCCATTGTTTTAACCAAATTTAACCAAACTAAATGCACACATATGCCTTGCAGCAATAACATTATGTAATACCTTCAAATATGCATATATCTCACAATCATAGTAAGACTTCTGTTGTGGTATGTTCAATCTTTGCAAAATCATGTAGCGTCTGTGGTCGCATAGGTCAGTGTTCAATACCTGCTGTGAGTAAATATGATTGTGTGTCAGTATACTGCTATTTATAACTGACATCCACCACATCTGTAATGTATATGGTAACAAATGGAGAGGCCTACTTCATACCATTTACCTCAAACAACTGGTTTGCAACACAGTCATATGATGTAATGACTTCACATAAGTGGATTATCACAATTATGTCAAGAATTCCACTGTGGTGCTTCTGATTTATTCACATTTCTTTAGTTTATGGAATTACATAGGCAGTTGTTTAATTCCACCAAAGGACAACATTATGTTTTGTAATGACAAGACATAAACACTATTGCATTAAGATATTTCTATCCATTTTTATGCTGGACAAATGACTTTCAACACATTTTGAGATTTCATAACAGGGAAACAGGTGTTCTGGGATCCTTGTGTTGTGAATCCTCCTATGGCACATGCAGTTAATACTGCTTTGTATAGCACATCTACACAGATGGAGTGTGGTTTGAATATGGCCCTGTGTGTTTACAAAACAATGTGGACAGAAAAGATTGGCTTAGCCAAACAATCCTGATATTTGACTGTTCATAGTTGTGTGCACATTAACATAGCTTCTGCCTTTTCATCACTCTGACCAATTTTAATGTATAATTTAACATCAAAAGGCCTTTCTTATTTCACCTCTTGATTTCTGATTTTTGTGACAAACTTCATTGCTATCTCCTGTTGCAGATGCAGTCAATACATAGCTCTGAAGAGTGTGTAATATGACTGGCAGGAGTTTGAATCTGGTAGCCCCTGTCTGTCTGTCACATAACTGTGTCAGACAGTAATGGCTTAGGCAAACAAAGTTGTTATAACACATTCAGTGGGCTAGAGTTTTAAGGTACCAACAGTTCATGCAAGTAAGGACAGGTGCATGGCAAAAAAACATGATATACACCAACACATGAGCCAGCACTCCTCACACTACGGTGAATGGATAAATAAATAGCACAATTGCTTACTAAGCAAACATAGCTTTATTTCACCACAACAGCATACCAGTTTTGGCTTAATTAGCCTTCATCTGTGCTTCAATCATTACTCTTTCTGTGGTGTCACTGATTGATACACATCTCTCTGTGATCTGCCATGGCTGTGTTCAAGTCTGTCAAGATGCAAATGCTAAGTATGTCAGCAGTTGCTCACAGGTGTTACTTATTTTTCAAAGAATAATGTTTATTGCATGTCTTCATACACACATTCATATATTACTGTAATTCTTTTGCTCAGTCAACAGCTTTATAGGACATTAGAGCTTATACAACAATTCTGAATGTCTACCATGCTACAAAATCAGCAGAAAGTGTGAGTGGCTGTATGCTATGAGACTTTCTTGTGTGTCTGTGTTGTTAGTTGAAGTTATGGTAGCCTTCGTTGTAATTCCTTTTGAGTATGCCCAGTATAATGATGTAGCAGATACACTACATTTAGCAAAGAAGCCTTTAATTACTGATTGTCATAAGATATATATTGTCATTTTTTTGTTCTTAGTCAGGACTTAAGTGAATTATTCTCTATAATGTTGGTTTTGCCGACTTCCACACAATCCAGTTATTGACCTATGAGTGAAGGATAACAACATTAGTGACAATCCAATGTACATTTGGTGCGTGTACAATGTAAATCTACAATGGGTCACTTAGTAATACACGTTAATGGTTCACTTGTGTGTGTGTTAAATTTTACTGTACTGTCTTACATTTCTTAATATTGTTCTTCACAGGGTGACTTCAGGGCTATATATCATTTGCAATATACTGCATTAATTTCTGTACTTTAATACACTGCTTCAAGTCAACATGTGTGGTGCGGCACGTATACAGTGAAGAACACCCGCCATTTCTTTGCTTACAGTAATACAAATACATCATAGTCACAAATAATTTTAGCCTGACAGTTGCCATACATCATAGTCACAAATAATTTTAGCCTGACAGTTGCCACATTTGCCTATAAGCTGATGTCTTCATGGCATACTGCTGGCATGGACTTTTATTTTGTCCATTTCTTCTGTGAGCTACATATAAATTTGTAATATACATAGAAATACATGCTAGGCATACTGATATACATCAGTATATTCAGAAAAACAACTCATTTGTCAGGGGGCACATTACACTTGGCTGGAACCTTGATTTATGTGCAGCTTTGCATATGCTACATTAGCATGACTCATTGTGCATACCCATGTCACACCTACTGTAGTTAGACAAATGGTAATATATATATCAGATCATTATTCCATTCATATCCTATCCAGTGTTACACCTATGTGGATGTGTCATGTCCATCAATATATATCTACATATTTACACAGCATGCATTAATACTAACCTTATACCACTGACAACATGCACATTGCTTACAAAATTTCAGTATTGTTTCCTTAATACACATAAGACAGTAACAGCCTCAGTATTCATTAACCTGCTTGTGTGTTCAAACATTAATCATGTGAATGTAATTTATTACATTTATCACTCCCACAATATGCAGTACAGAGTAGTGCAATACACCTACCACATGTCTAGTTAGGCATTCTCAATACAGTGGCAAAAATATTAGTTATCATGTCACAAAACATGCATATTGGCAACCATACATTAAGTTTTTTATGAGTGTAGCTATAATCATATTTATCGTTTACATTAATATACAAAACATGTTTGGCTAATACATATGTTTAAATGTGCAATAACCTTTCTATGGTTACAACTAATACAACAGCCATAGAATTCAGTTTTTTGTGTTTATATACAATGAACTTGAGAATAAAGCAGATTATTGTTTACAACAGATACCTTTCTGTATATATATCTGATTTGCAATAACTATAGTATATGCAAAAATAAACTAATGTATTTACTGTCCTTGATAACTGCTCTCTGAAATCAACATTTGATACTCATGTATCACATTTATTCCCCTTGTTTACTCTGTTGCTTGATGTCCATTTCCCATCCTTTGACAGCATTTCCATTTTTATTTATGTACGAGTCAGTAGAGAGAACATTATTTTTAGTACATCAGTATGAATAACTATTTCTAACAAATATGCTTTGTATAGTAATCACATCTTGTCTAAATAGTTTCCTCATTTAGCTTTCCCTGCTTCTAGTTTGTGCAGTAATCCACTGTGCTACCCTGCAGCACCCTAGAAATGGGTGCTAACCCTAACCCTAACACTGCCCCCTCCCTCAGCCCTAACTCTGAATAAAAATCTTCCCATAACACTACCAGTACACAAGACACACTCAGATACAAACATTCAGAAATCACACACAAACACTATATCTGTCTCCTAACCTTACCCTGACCCTAACCCTAAAATACACAAACTCGTACACAAACATACAGCACCTATCCTCCACTCATCTTCGACCCTAACCTTAAGTCATATACACATGGAGAAACACTCTCACCCCTCCAACCCACTTACCTGTCTTGATGTTTTTGTATCATTTGAAGGGTTTGGGATTGTATTGCCAGGTCTAAGACAAACTAAGAAAGGAAGGGAAAGGAACACTTACAGAGTATGGCTTCAGGGTGATACTGAGATATTACAAAGATACTCTACATGTATCGGGCAGTGTGGCATGCAGCTAGGCCCATTCTTTGCCACCCACCAATTAGGGAAGCCAGTTACACAATAGCAGGGGAGTTATACTTCAAAAATGGTGGAGTTGTGTGGATTAGATGGAGGTAGGTATACACCTCACTCTGTCTGTATAGGGGCAGCATTATATGTTCACTGAGTGAGGTCATCACAGGAGCTGATTAAACAACTGGCTAGGAGGAAGCCCAGAGCTCTATGGAGCATATGTCAGTATCAGTTTAGTTTAACTATTTTATTTTGTTTCACAGCTCAGAAAATACCAAGCCAAATGTGGTTATAGATCATCAGCCATTCCTATGTAAAACCATTGTGATGAAGACTGCAACACAAAGAGAAAGCTGCTGCTGTCATTGCAAAACAGAGCCTGACATAGTTGGGTGTCAGCTATGAGGTGGGCTCAGCTTAAGCAGGTGTTAGAACAGGCAATTAGTTAGGTAAGGGGTCCAGAGATTGTTTTGCTGTATCTGGGAGAGGGGATATTATAAACTAGATGCAGATAAGAACCTTTTTTTAGAAATGATTACATAAGAAATTACATTTATTAAGAAATGTTGGCAAAAAACTAAAATATATCGGTCAAAACTGCTATAGAGACAGAGCTTGGTGTACAGGTTCATTTAAGGAGTGGACAGAATGTACCACAGGATTAATAATACAGTGGACAAACAGATGGAGGGAATATGGGACCTCACATTAATGCTAAGTGACCAGATGTATTAGAGGGATGGGGTTCACATGCCATTTTAAGGGATGCTCATTCTTCCAAAGACCTGGTAGTATGGTTATTTAAGTTACACATAAAGTTTTAATAGCTCAGAGATGTGTTTGGTACATGCGTCAGAGGTGAGGTGGGGGTGGGGATATGATTTAATCTCCTTCCTTCATGGAGAGAAGTTTACAGAATTTACCAGATGAGCATCCCACAGACTAGGTGGCCCAAGTGGGAGGGAGCTAGTGGACTGGCTAGCCCAGCACCCCTAGCTGGTAGATTGTAAAGCATTCCAGGAAAGAAACTGATTAAACTTGAATAGTTGTGGGAACTATGTGAATGTTGAAGGGCTGGATATTGACAGTGCTGTCTGCTGTGTAGCACTTAAGCGATATATAAACAAATATATATATATATATATATATATATATATATATATATATATATATATACACACACACACACACATACCCCTAGGATATTGAGTTCTGTGAAATTCCTGCCTTGCCTTATGCATGTTTCCTAGAATAATTGTCTCCATTCAGTACAAGGTCTCAACCTGGTCTGGGACATTAATAGAACTTGTTGGCGGGATAGATTTGTGCCCCAATGACTCCCCCTTCTGTGGAATAGACTTCCTCTCCATCTCAAGCAGAGTACCTCACTATCTTCTTTAAGAGGAACCTGGACAACTGGATGAGAAACAGAAAATATACCCCTGGATCCCACCTGTGTTCCTGCTGGACAGGGAAAACAGGTGCTGACTTTGTGGGAACATGGGTGAAATTCTTGGCTAGGCTTATAAGGGCCTCTGGGCAAATAGCCTAGTATCATCCTATGAACCTATAAATAAGTAAAGGATGTGGTGGTGGTGGGGGGTGCAGTCTCAAGTATAAAAATGCTAATTAAGCATTTGCACTATTGTTTCAGTTATATGCATTAGTTGTTTTTGTTGTCTTTTGGCTTTTCTTGGTTAGGGGCTGCCACAGCAGAACTCCGGTCCGCTAATGATTGGCAGTAGATTTTCACGAACGCCGAGGTGCCAGCTTGACGTTCAATCTTCAATGAAGGCATGCCCATTTACACATATCTTTGGAACACCCACCCAACCGCGGGAAGGACATGCAGACTCCACACAGGAGGCACTCCCTGCACTCCAGCCGAGAATCGAATGGGAGAACCTCTTGCTGTGAGGCAACAATGCTACAGCTGCACCACCGCGGATATATATGCATTAGTCATGAATGAAATTCACTAATTTTGTTTTAGGTGTTTTGGCAACATTAACGTTAACACAAAATATTTACAACATTTAACTCCCAATCAAAGCCAGTGTTTTTACAGGGATGGAAGCT